>NC_066857.1:13774270-14054270 GCF_025177605.1 Cucumis melo | reverse complement strand
GTTTCATATATTATACGGGTAACTGTTTCATTTGTAGGGATCACGTTTTAATTTGATGTAATGGTCGGATATTACGAAAATATGGTAGACAAGGGCAAAGAAATAAAATGTATATAGCATAATCTTATGAATTTTTTTTTAATGTTTTTGTATATGGTTAATTATTGCATCATGTTTATCATTATTTTAGGAAGGAAGAATTCATTGCATTAAAATTTTAGAATCTATTCATTGCGTTAATAACTATTGAAGAAAAAAATCGGTAGCTAAAGTTTGAATATATAATTATTGAAGGGAAAAATGAGAATAATTAGGGAATATTGAAATCAATTGAATATGATTAAGGATCTTTGAAATAATATAATAATTATTTGATTTGGTTAATAATTATCATAAGTGGGTGTATTTACAGATACACTGTAATCGGCTATGTGATAATATTTTGTTTGATTTCCCGGGTTCCTTAAATATATTATGATTATGGACAGTTCTCATCCGTTGAGGGGCATTTTCGGTCGAAAAAAATTGAAAATTATTCCAGGCGGTTAGTTTTGCCATAAATAAATAAAAAAATAACAGTTTGCTATTTTGACAATTTCCATTCTTATATTTGCCATTTCCACAGATTCCTCTAAAAAATTATATTATTTGACGGACATTATTCATCAAGAAATCATAGAAAAATATTTTGATTACCTATCAAGGAATGAATTTTGTTAATGGGCCTACCTTTCAAAAACACTTCCTTGATGGGCCATCAAGGAAAACCTTTTTTTGATCGGCGTGAACTATCAAGGAAATAAACAAATTGTTTTTCTTGATGGACAACAACCATCAAAGAAAATATAAAATTAATATTAATATTTATATTAATTGTTTCACTTCCTTTTTTTTTGTATATTTCGTTATTTTAATTTTTTTTATACAAGTTTGTTTGTGGGAATTTCCTTTTCTTAATGAAATTGAAAATTTTGATCCACATCATTTTCTTTTTCAATTCTCCTGTGAAAAAAAATTATGACAGGAACTAATCCTTCACCATTGAATATAAAATATAATAAATAAATAAATAAATTATTAAAAAAACATAAATAAAAAAAGAGAGATAACATGAGGTAAGTGTCCATCCCTCACGTTTATCCTAATGTTTTTTCATTTTGTTTTTTAAAAAAATTTCAAGTTTGTCAACGGTATTTTGATATCTCTTTGAAGTTTGACATTTTAAGTTGCAACACTTTTAATAATGATTGCAATAGAGTCGATTGCAACGATTAATTATAGCGTTTAGAATGTCATAATAAATTAATAAAAATACTCCTATTTAGTAATACAACGTTTTAAAAAAAATTATATTGTATATACCACTTATTAGTTGCAACTATTTCTTTTATGTGTTGAGTATATTTTATTTTATACTTTGTAACTTTATTTTTCTAGTAAAAAATAGATATTATATTGCTTAAAGTAAAATCTTAATTATATCATTTTTTGTATATAATTCTTGCTTTTACCATTTTAGTTTAAAAAGAGCAGTAATCTTCGAAATTTGAATTTTCTATATATATATTTTAACAAAATAGGTAAATGAGAAATTTGAATTTTCTTGATACTTTCATATAGGTTTACCAAATTCTTGTGTACAACTTTTTGTTGTTAATTTTATTTTCTTAATTCAATTTATGTTTCTTAGTGATAGTGATCTTGATTCTTAGTTTTTCTTATTATCAGAGTTGGTAGTCTCTTTCTTTTTTTTTTTTTTTTATTGTTGATACGATATGTATTTAGGTTGTGATGATCTACAACTTGAATTTACATTCTTCTTTGATCTCTGCCAACTGATCACGTTCCTATAATGTATTTTATATTTTAATGAAATTTTGTATTTGAATAGTGGATTCTTGAATTTTTTTTTTAACTTTTTTAGTTTTTTTTAATGGATTTTTACTACTTTTCAGAAAACTATTCTCACAAAGGACTCGATAGTAGGTAATTGAATTCTATTATTATGCTACAATCATTTTATTATATTATTATGCTACAATCATTTTATCTTCATTTTTCCTTTTTTCTTGATAATGTTATATAAAGGATAATATATTGTTATTATACATAACAGTGCAATATCTTTCTTTTTAGTTTTAGTTTGAGTTGTAAGTGCCTCACAGGTAAATTAGAACTTGCTACTATCACACTCATGTACAACATTTCTTCCTCAATTAAATTGACTATCAAATCTAGGAATTTAATTAAAGTGATATTTTTAGTTTTTATATTTGTATTGTAATAATAACATTTTGTTTTACTCATTTGTTAACAAAGACAAAGAAACAATCATCAAGATATATGATGACTAATTTGAATGAGTTATTTGAACCTGTTTCAAACTTGAAGGCTTGTTGATATGTTTAAGTAATTTTGGTTACAAGTTTACTATTTTCATTTTCTTAGTGATGTTTACAAATTTTGTTCCAAGTTGTTGATATATTTTGATTTTGTTAAATGATATAATATTTGTGATTGTTGGTAGTATTTTGCAGAACTTGTTCGAAGTTGTTTTTTTAGTTGCATGCATGCGAATTTTGCATATTTTGACGTTTCTGTAATTTAAGGTTTGATTACAGGTTGCATATATAAGAGGGTTGTAATGACCTTTTTTTTGTTTTTTTTTTTTTTTTGTTAATTTTTATAGTTGATGGTTAAAAAACGTCAACACAAGAGTTTAGTTGGCAGTAAAAAAAATCGTTAATATAAGGTTAATACTTGATGAGCAAAACAGATCAATGAAAATGACTATCTTGATGGGATTTTCCATATTCTTGATGGGCAAAACACGACAAATTCTCCTCTCTTGATGGTCAAAACCATAAAAAAAAAGGTTTGTGATGACTTGGTTTGGCCATCAAGAAACTTGGTTTTCTTGATGGGCTTATCATAATACTTGACAGGAAAAAACATCAAATTTTCCTTCTTTTAATGGTCTATACATCAATAAATAGTTTTTTATGACATGTTATGATCATGGTTTTCTTGATAGATGAGCTTTCTTGATGTCTGCCTACTTGATGGACAAAGATCATCAAGGTAGACAATTTTTTGTGTTTTACACATAAAAAAAAAGGTCAAATTTCTAATAGTAGACTAACTTAACAACCAATCAAGAGTTAGTTAGAAGGATGAATAACTCGTATATTGAACTTAGACTATGATGGTCACTCTTAAATCTTGAGGTCGTTCACTCTAGAATTAACTTGATCAAGACTACAAAGTTGACAAAGTTGAAGTTTGCACTTGACAACATTTCTTCACATTGTTTTACCCAATATATAAGCAAACACAAGAAGTTGAAATAAAAGGAAAAGAAGTTGACGAGGAATAAGAGACCGAAGATGATACAGAAGAGAATGAGAACAAACAAACCAATAAAGATATTGACTATGAGTTAAAAATTCAAATTTTAAAAATAAATTAAGATCTACCATGAAAACTAATTTTAATTTCTAAATTATTAAGGATTGAAATTCAGCAAATTAAGGTTATTTTGAAATTAAAAAAAAAAGGTTGAGATTTAGCTAATAAATAATAATATGGTTATTTTGAAATTAAAAAAAAATAAAGTTGTTAAAATCTTCATCAAAGTTGTTAAATCTTGAGATATTAGGAAAATGTTATGATGGGGATTGGAAACATTATTGACACGTTGAAATTAATTACATACTCATAAGTGCATAACATAGATTAATTACATTAGAGAGAGACTTTTGATAAGAGCATAAATATTGAAATAATTACACTCCACAAATGTGGGTATTATACATGCATTTTGCAAAAAAAAAAAAAAAAAAAGTTTTGCCAAAATGACCCTTGAAAACAATGCTAAATTTCTAATTATCCATAGAAATTCTCATATCCAACTCAATTTAGGCTCTAGATAAGAAATTTGGGCCCAACAAGATAACAAAGCCCAAGCCCACTAAAAAATTGGGGCCAGACCCAAGCCCAAGTCCAACAAGCGAATAACCCTAAACCCAATCCCAACAAGCAAGTGAACCTAAGTCCAAGTCCAACAAGCGAATGAGTCCAAGCCCAATCCCAACAAGCAAGTGGGCCCAAACCCAATAAGCAAATGGGCCTAAACCCATAAAAAATCCATGAAAATTATCTATAAATAGAGTTCATTTAGGGGATCTTTGGTTGATGAAAATTTTGAAATTCTAAAGAATTGAATATGCTAACTTCTAAAGCTCTTAAGACATAAAAGTTTTTATCGATCTCGAGATTACTATTTTCTGAAAGATTAAAAACTTGAAAAATTAAATTTTTCTTGAATTTCAAAAGATTGAAACTCAAATTGACTTATAGCTACACCTTCTTGGAGATCGAGGAGCAAGAAGTTCTAAGCTTATGTTCAAGAAAAAGTATCAAATAAATAAATATGATTGTATCCACTACACTATAAATAAATATATAAAGTTTAAGAGAAAGCATCAAATAAGTAAAAATATGATTTTATCCAACAAATATTAACTACATTTCTTTGAAAATCTCATGTAAATAGAAATTATTGTAGTTAATATTCATTGGATGTTGTGAGTGGAGTTGATCACCAAAGTTGGGTGGTAGAGATGGTCATTAGAGTATGGTATCAAAGTGAAGATGCAATAGTCATCAACAATGGTTGTTATTGGAGTTGGTCGTGAAAGGTTGAGTAATTAAAAATATTTGAAGGAGAGAGAGAGTTTGTTATTTAAAATAATGAATTTAGATTATACTAGTGTAATCAAGAAGGGACATTGTGGAGTAGATTGTGTCATAATCATCCAACTCCTTACTTATAAAAATGTTTGATAGTAAAAAGTTAAAAAATTATAAAATATAATAAAATAAACATTTCAAAGTGCAAGCTTTTTTTTTAGGTTGAATGTTGAAATATTAGATATAGATACAAATTCAATGTATCAGGTTCATACTATTGTAATCAAGAAAACATCATATTCATATTTTCTATTTTTACAATACAAATGTAATATAACATGTTCATAATTTTTTTTTAAGTCGTAATTTGTTTCTTGAAATCAACTTAATTAGTTAATAATAATGGAAAGATGAGATGAGTGATTGATTGGACTAAAAAAATCATAATTTATCCAAATTTATTGTAAAAAGAATTAATTTCGCCCAAATGTTTTGATTCCAAATTTTGTCAATATTTTATTCTAACGTTGGGAAAAGAGTTGAATTTAATGACCCACCCAAAAGCTTTGAAAAGCCTACTTCCTCCATAATCGCATCTGACTCCTCTTTGGTCGTCGTATTTGTTGACTTTGACCGAAACAACCCTTTGAAAAACTTACAAACATATAATGGAAAAATTACTTATCTTTGTTTTGTTTTGTTTGTATAAGAAACCAGGAGGGTAGGAGATGACTGTACTTACGATTTCTAACAATGGACCACATGTCATTTTCACTCAAACCAAACTCACTTTACTCCAAAATTACTTCTTTCATACCTATTCTTTTAGTTTTTCAATTTTATCAACAGCTATAGAAAAACCATCATTTTTTTCAATTTTTTTTTAAATATAACATATATTAAATAATAGAGGTTAATAAAAAATTTGGAAACTAATCACAAATTGTAGCGTCTTTTATTAAAATAATTGAATTTGAGATTAATTAAAAATTGGTATGTATCCCAAATTAAAATTAAAGATATAAATTGACCAATTATGATCATCACACATATTGTTTGATCAAATTAATTATTTTGGTTTAATTGAATATTATTTGCTTGGCCTAAAATTCAGTTGAACCAACAAAAAAAAAAAAAAAAGCTTAATTTAGCCGAAATGCTGAATATGACCCAAATGGTTGAGTCCATTGATTTCATGGACCAACTACACGCAAATCCATAAATGTCTATTAGAGAACTCTATAAATAGGGGAGTTTTGAAGTCGACTGTCTTCGAAGATTGAAGTTCCCTTTAAAGATACAAGATTTCTTCTAAGACTCAAACTTTAAAAACATCACATGCTCAAAGAATCAAATTTTGGAAACAGAACCACGTTACATTAATATAAATACAACATCAACTTAAGTTTAATTCCACGAATCACATTTCTCCAAAAATCTTATATGAACAATAGATTTTATAGATTAAAAGTAAGTTTAAATGTCATATTGGTTTCAATATTTTCATACTTTCATGCAATTAAAAAAAAAAGAGAATAAGTTGAGCTGGCAGATGGAAAATTTAAGTGAAAGGTATAAAATATGATAGAAAATTCAAATTCAATACAATTGGGTTAAAATTTTAATTTAGTTTCTTTTCCATTTACTTTCTCTCTCCCCACTCTCCTGCCTTTCTTTCTCTCTTCCTCTCTTCCTCTCTTTTTGTAAACAAAAACGATGTTCTCATCACAATCAGAGGAAGAGAAGACGTTTTTGGAGGAAGAGAGAAAAAGTGAGGAAGAAAATGAAGACCGAGAAGAAAGAAAGGATGGGAGCCGTTTTGAAAAATAGCAATTTTAAAATTACCATTTTAAAAAATAGCATAACCATAAAAGCTCTCTGGAACAAATATCAATTCATAAACCAACCCAAATAATTTTTTCAATTTAGATCTTAAACTTTGGTGTTGTATCAATTTAAACATCAAATTAATAATTGTAACAATTTAAACATGAAATTTCTACGAAGTATATTCATTTAAGCTTAAAACTTTAATAAGCACATCGACATGAAACCTACATTTCGATAAGTGTACCAAAGATAAAATTGAATGGAATATTTAAATTAACAATTAAATTTTAACAAATTCATATTTTACATTTTGCTATGACATAGCTAATTGAATTACCGTGTGATGTATTGAAAAAGGGTCCATTTATGTTTGCAAAACAAATTAATGGGTAAATTTTGTTACACATGAATAGTTGCATTTATTTTAGGTGTTTCTTTTTTTAGAAACATATAATTTTGCTAATAAGTCATAGGGAAATTGTATTGGGTGGCACAATAAAAATCAAATTTAGCAATATTAGCACTAACATTTTCAATTTTGCAATTATAGCAACTTTTTAATTTTGGTCGATATTTCTTATTTTATTCTTTTTATTATTCCAAAATTGTCCCTTTTTAGTGTTTTCTCTTCCTCTTTCGTTTTTCTTTATTGTTCTTCTTCATTTTTCGTTTTCTTCTTCTCTTCTCTATCGTTCTTCTTCACCATTTCTCCTATTGACCTACTTCTCTTCTCCTCGTCTTCTTCTGCCTCTTCAGCACTGTTCTTCTCCACCGTCCTTCTCTTCTCTCTTCAGTTTCATTCTCTTAGATTTCTCCCCCTTCGTCGGCTTCTCTCTCTGTTTTTTTTTTTTTATCATCTTCTCCTCGTCTTCTTCTCCTATTCTCCTCATTTTTTCTTTAGGGAAAACAAGAATTATGTATGTATTTCTTCCCCTTTTTTGAAGCTCTAATATTATTTCTGTAAATTGCTCATATATTATTTGTTAAAATTAGGGCTACGATTAATTCTTCCCCATCTATTTTATTTGTTCATAATATCTTTTATCGAAAGTAACTTTGTAGATCAGTTTGGTTTTATTTAGTTACGTTCGGTTCTGTTTTTTTTTTATTTGTATCAGTTTTTTATATCAATGGTATTATATACTTATATTATATGTATTAGTTGACTGATATACTTACTACGTGTTTTTTATTTTTCTAAAATTGTTGCAGTTTATTGTAGTTATGGTTAAATTGGCTGTAATTGTTTTTCAAAGTGGTCAATGGGATGAGCAACATTACTACGTGGATTACAAAACAAATTGTGTTTTGGTTGATGGAGCAATATCATCATTTGATTCTTTTGTGAACTTGATTCATACTGAAATTCAGGTTGAGTCATGTATTGAATTTTCAGTTTTAATTTGTTAACTATAGGCGATAATGATGTTCAACATGTTATTAAGATTGTAAACATATCATAACAACTGTATCGACAATACATAAAGTGTATCATGCTTAGTGCATCAGGTGTATTTAATTAATTGAGTGTATCAACAGTGTGTATCAACAACATATCAAGTGTTTCAAACTAATAATATGTATCAACGAAGTTTAGCAAGTGATTAAGTGTATTAAATCTATCGAGTATATCAGCAAAGAATAACAAGTGTATCAACGATATATAACATGTATCAATGATATATAAAGTGTATCATTCTTAGTGCATCAAAGTGTATTTAATTGATTGAGTATATCAACAGTTGAGCAACTGTATCAACAACATATCAAGTGTATCAAACTAATAATATGTATCAATAAAGTTTGGCAAGTGATTAAGTGTATTAAATCTATCGAGTGTATCAAGAAACGATAACAAGTGTATCAACGATATATAAAGTGTATCATTCTTAGTGCTTCAAGTGTATTTAATTGATTAAGTGTATCAACAACATAGCAAATGTTTTAAACTAATAATATGTATCAGTGAAGTATTAGAGAGTAAAAAAAAGTGTACAAGCAGTACATCAAATCAGGTGTATCAACAGTATATATTGATGTATCAACGGTATATATTGGTGTATCAACGGTATATATTGGTGTATCAATCGTATATATTGGTGTATCAACCGTACATATTGGTGTATCAACCGTACATATTGGTGTATCAACCGTACATATTGGTGTATCAACCGTACATATTGGTGTATCAACCGTATATATTGGTGTATCAACCGTATATATTGGTATATCAACCGTATATATTGGTGTATCAGTAATGACTGAAGGGTAACTTCGTAATTTCGTAATTTTAAAATACGGGCTGAGCTTCAATTTTGTTATTTTTGCAAATGTAAAAATGATGTGCTATGGGCCTAATTTATGATACTATAATTGTCATATTTGCAAGAGCCCCTAAGTCATACTCATTTACAATAAAAGGTTGCTACTAATAGTTCTTAATGGTTCAATTTTAGGTAAGTTTTAGAGTAATTGTGTTAAAAAGGGAAATTATAAACATAATAAATGGGTAAAATATTTACGATCTATGTAACAAAGTCCATATAAAATTAGTCATTTTTAAAATATTTCATGTTTGCCCTTTTCTTTTATCGTTCTTCTTCTCCGTCCTTCTTCGTCTTTCTTCGCCTCTTTGTAATTTTTGTTTCTTTCTTTCCATCACATTTCCTTCTTTTTTTTTTCCAAACCGTTATTTAATTCAATATCGTGTATTAAATATAAAATATCTATTTTGTTTTAAACTTTTATTTGGTTCTTCAAAATCGTATATTAAATATAAAAGACTTAAAAAAAATGTCGTTCATATTTGGATTTGGGTAGTCAAATCTAAACGATCGTGTACAAAAAAATAAAATAAATGATCCTATTGACAAATCTAAGCGATCATGTACCAAAAGAATCTTTAAAAAAATCGTTTATCCAAATCTAAACTATCGAGTATCAAATAATCATGAAAAAAATAAACGATTGTGTAAACAAAACTAAACGACCGTGTATAAAAAAATCTTGAAAAAAAATTGTTTAGTCAAATATAAACAATCGTGTACGAAATCTTGAAAAAAAAAACGTTTAAATTTGACTACCCAAATCTAAACCATAAAATCGAAACGATCGTGTACAAAAAATTTAAAAAAATAAATCGTTTAGATTTGACTATCCAAATTTAAACGACCAAATCTAAATGATCGTGTATGAAACAATAGCCAAATCTAAACGATTGTGTACCAAATATATTACGCGTGTTGTTCAGGCGTGGTTGACAGGACATTTTTGATATTTTCCATTATGGGCTCGTGTTTTTTTTTTTTGAATTGTTCTATATAGTGTAAATATTTTATCGGTTTCTTATATTTTTTAAAAGACCCCTGTATTATATGGTATTTTTAGAATAAAAATTAAATGTTGCATAACATTTGGAGTTTTTTCAAAAATAGAACAAAAAGCAAAAATATTTATGGTATATAGAACAATTTTAAAAAAGGAAAAAGCACGGAAGGCCACTACATTAAATAACAAAAGTAACATGCAATTAATCGATCACATGCGCGTGGAAAATGGTTTTGTACCTAGTCTAAACAATCTCTTAACAAGTCTAAACTATCTTTAGCAAGTCTAAACGATCTTATACCCAACCTAAACGATCATGGTACATAGTCTAAACGATTTATCAAATTCAAACAATTTATTAGTGATAGTGGTCTAATCTCTGTATATCTGAGATAGACAACTGATCGTTTCGATATTAGTACACGATTGTTTAGATCCTGTCCCAATTATATCATTTAAATCTTGTACCAAGAAGAAAAAAAGAAGATGAAAAATGAAGGAGAAATAAATTCTGAAAGAGAAAATGAATTAATGAATGAAATATTTATATAAATAATCATAATACTGTAGACGGAAATAAAGGTAATAATATGAAAAAGAAATGACTAACATCCATATGATTCACCTAAAATTTATGAAAATGTTTTAACTTTTTTATTTTAGTACATGTAATTTTGTATGTTTTGTTATATTTATAAATATTGAAAATATATATTTATAAATATTGAAAATATATATTTATAAATATTGAAAATATAGCAAAATTCAATTGTAATAAACTTGAGAGGTAATCTAGTCCATCCCTAATAAACAAGCTACGGGTGGATTTCAACAATAAACTCTAAATTGGACTATACTTGAAGATATTTTTTTTCCACAATTACTCAATCGGTGATCGGAGCATTGTTACTCTATTCCGATCCCTCTCGCACCTTAATCCTCACCGGAAACCCGCCCTCCATCTTGGCCGTCATGTACTGAACAAACCTCGGCTCCACCCCCTCTTCCGCCGCCAGAACCACTCGAAACCTTTTAACAATTCCGGCCACTATCCTCTTCATTTGCAAAAACGCCATTTCCTTCCCTAAACAAATCCTCGGCCCCGCTTGAAACACCGGATACGTATAATTATCTCTCCCCACAAACCTCCACTTCACCGGCCCCTCCTCATCGCCGCAGCTCTCCAACCACCGCTCAGGGCGAAACTCCGCCCAATCCTTCCCCCAAATCCCCTCCATCCTCCCCATCGCATAAGGATGATACGCCACCCTCTCCCCTTTCCTCACCACCGTTCCATCCGGTAACACGTCATCCGCCGCGGCCTGTTTTCCGTCCACCGGCACCGGCGGATACAACCTCATGCTTTCACACAGAGCAGCGTGAGTGTAGACCAAATCCTTAACTTCATCATAGCCAAATAAATCCTCTGGTTTTTGACTAATTTCTTGAAAAATTCGAGTTTCAACTTGTGGGTATTTGGCTAAGAGCCAGAAAAACCAAGTTAGCGCAGCCGAAGTTGTGTCCTGTCCGGCTAAAATGAAGCTAATGATTATGTCGACGATGAAATTGTGGTTGGAGTGACCGGAGGTGAGGAAACGGGAGAGGAGGTCGACGGCATCGATTGAAGAATTGGCTTTGAGCTCTGTTTCTTTGTCTTTGATGATTTTGTTGGCGTATCCTCGAACTTCGGCTATGGCGATTCGGAGCTGTTTTTCTGATCCAACGTTTAAAAATTTCTTCAGTTTCCATACAATTGGAAGCAAAGATTGGAATCTGAGGCTGCTGATTCTAACGGCTTCTTCAAATGCTCTTGCGAATTTTGATTGACCAAATGATGGTGATAAGTAAGCTGGATCATACCTGTTCAAATGTTACACACAAATTTCTCAATTAATCCCTCAACTTTTATTTCCATACCTCACATTTTTGTTTCCATTAAATTGACCACTTTTTTTAGTTAAATTGTAAATATGGAATTCAATAAAATAATTATCCCTTGTTAACTCATCGAACAAATTAAAACATGTATTAAAATTACTGCATTATTCGGTATTTAAGTTTAATATTGAAGTTATTATTTTAATAAATAATAACAAAAATAGGTTGAAAGCAAAAGTATTATGAAAAATAGATTGCTATACAGTGAAGCAGGTCCATGATTTCATGATAGTTGTAGGTTATGTCCACAATTTAGCTAACAGGTGGATAGCCACGTACACCAGTCAATTAACGGCACAGACTGGCTCGTCTATACATGCTCCCAAGTGTAGGCACTCACGGACCTGGTTCACGGGTTCATGGTCCCCAAATAACCTTACTTTTCCATTTTCTTTCTTCGACCACCCGAAAAGCTTCCTCCCCCACCCATTACACTATTGTCGTCACAGCAGGTCGTGAAAGTGAGAGTTCTTATCTTTTGTTTTTGTTTTTTGTTTTTTTTTTTTTTTTAATTTTTTTCTTCTTTAATTTTATCGTAAATGTTTAGATCTATGAATTCATCTAGATCTATGCATTTTTTATTATATTTTGTTCGTTTTTAACATGCTGGCATGCTTCAAATATAGATCTAGATCTTTGTTTTTTCATAAGTTTTTATACGAGTTTGATTGGTTAGATATATGAGAAATATGCGATTGGTTGTATATGAGTAACAGGTTCTGATGATAAGTAAATATGACTTTTAGTTGGAATTGTGTGTTTTTTAACTGTATAGATTTAATTTTGGATTATTGTTTAACTTGCACTGTGGTTTAATTTCGGGTTAATTCTACAAGTAATGTGAATTACACAAATAATTTATTTTGGTGTTCAGGTGGATTGTGGTTTAAATTTTGTGAATGTTTTTTCCATTATTTTGTACAATTCTAAACAAGTTGCTTAAAAATGTCTACATGTATTGAAGATTTAAGCATTCTTGAACCAAAAAATTTGTGGGGATAGTGATATTGAGATTGAGGTTGATGAATTATTTGGGGACTCAAATGCACAGAATGAAAGTGAGTCGGTACCTTTAGAGATTTTCACACCAATTGATTGGAATATTACAAATTCAATTTGGGAAGGCCGTTCAACTTTTGATGAAATTAAAAAAAAAAAGTGTAGAAAACTTGAGTCTAATAAAAAAAGAGATGTTGTGTGACACTAAAAAAGATTTAAAAATGGCTGTTAAAAAGTATTATGTGACCCATCATTATCAAATTATCATGGTGGAATCAAACCAAAATATGTGGCATGTACGATGCAAGTTGTGGAAAGAAGGTTGCAATTGAGGGTTGCATGCATGTCGATATAAACACTACAGGAAATCGGAGTTATTCCAACGTAAAAAATTTCGTTGGGATAAGAAACGTCAAGAAATAGTACATACGCTGACATTGTAAGGTGTGTGTTGGCAGATTGAATCTTTCCTGACGTTGGATTCATGACGTCGAGAATAACAAATCAATCCCTGCTGTTGTTCGCATACATATTAGGAAAAAGAAATTAATTAAATAATAATTTCCTTTTCTCTGATGTCATGTACACGCACGTCGGGACTGGTACAGGTCGTGCGACTAAGGAAATTAATTTCCTTTGCCTTGATGTCATGTTTACATACGTCGGGAATGGGTTGGCTATGCCTGATGTGGTCATTTACAACATCGGGGAAAGGGAAACAATTAAATAATAATTTACTTTTCCCCAACACCATGCAATTAATGTCGGGAGTAAACAACTTATGCCCGATGCGTTACTAATGGCGTCGGGAATAGGAAGGTTCTCCTGATATTTTCGTTATGCGTCGGGAGTTCCCCTATAAAAACCCTCTTTAAGTTATGTGATTCACAAAATTGAAAGAAAAAAGAGAGAAAACAGAGAGACAAGAGACCGAGAAGCTCGCTATCGTCACCGTGCTCGTTGCCGCTCTTCATTCTGGTTATTGTTAAGTTAAAGAATTAGTATTAGATATATATTTTGAATTAGTTTTAGGATTTAGATTTTGAAATTTTTTTGGATTTAATATTGAATTTCAGGACGGGTGTAATTATTTTAAAATTTGAGGGGCTGTAATTTGTGATTGAGATCTGTTTTAGCTATCCTGCAATTATGGTGGCCTTTAGTTTAAACTTAGTTTTTTATATGTTAGTAGTTTTGTTTGTTCGAAGTGTTAGATAGCTTGTAAAGATTGAAGCAATTAGTGGTTGATTTGTTCTAACTATCCTACAGTTATGGTAGTCTCTTTAATTTAAACTTAATTTTTAATTTGTTAGTAGTTCTGGAGGTTAGAAGTGTTAGGTAGCTTGTAAAGTTTGTTGGAAGTGTTAGGTAACTTGTAAAGATTGAAGTTATTTGTGGTTAGTTTGTTTTAGCTATCTTGCAGTTATGGTAGACTCTTTAGTTTAAACTTAGCTTTTGGGAAAGTTAGGAGATTGGGTACTTATGAGGTGTAGCTTATGTATGAAGTAAGTTCTAGCATTTGAGAGGAGGAATATTATAAGACTAATTAAACCTATCTATGTTTTAGGATTTTAATGATGGATAAGGGTTGGGTGAAACTTAAAAATAAATTTTCGGTTGCGTATAGAGAGGGAGTGTCCCAATTTTTAGAGGTTGTCTAGTTTCACGTTGATGATTACAGACGGACAAGGTGTCCATGCAAGAGACGTATGAACTCAATGTAGGAGTCATTAGAGGGTGTGAAGCGATATTCATTTACAATTGGAATATCTCCCTCATATACAGACTAGATGTATCATGGAGAACTAGTGAACTTGCATAGAGGTATAAAAAGATTTGATAAAGGAACTAGCAAAACCCTCTTCATGAGAAAAATTAAATGTTGAGTATGCTTAATGATTTACAAGCTACAACTGAACATGAAGAAGAACCGGAGGAGGTTCGGAAAATGAAATATCATTTAATATTGGTGTAGAGCAAAAGACAACAAACATATTTCAGAAGTTATTGAATGAAACACATACTGAGCTATACCCAGTTGTTCAAAATTTTCCTCCCTGAATTTTTTGGTTAAGTTGATAAATATCAAGGTTCTCAACGATCGGAGTAAAAAGTCCTTCAGTATGTTATTAGAACTGTTAATAGCAGTGTTTCCAATGGGTACTACTATTCCTAGTTCATTTTACGAATCTAAACAAAAACTACATGACTTAGGCCTAGGATACAAAACTAGTCATACGTGTAAGTACGATTGCGTATTGTACTGGGAGGAATTTAACGATTTGCAACATTATCCAACTTATGGTAAGTCTCGGTGCAAGGTTAATGCTAACAAAGGAAAAAAAATTCGCATAAGGTATTGCACCACTTTTCGTTGATACCAAGATTAAAGTAATTGTTTGTATCGTAAGAAGGCTCGTCCGATTTGAGATGACCTAAGGATAAACGAGTCAAAACAGAGAATGTGTTAAGACATCCAACTGATGCAGAGGGATGTAAGTATTTTGATTGTGAATTTCCTGATTTCACTTAAGATTCACATAACATTCGTTTGGTATTAGCTTTAGATGGGGTTTAATCCGTTTAGAAATATAAGTACCTCGTATAGTATGTGGCATGTATTATTAATTCCTTTTAATTTACCACCTTGGAAATGCATGAAATAGTCCAACTTCTTCATGTCATTGCTCATACCTAATCTAAGATCTTCTAGTAGAGAAATTAATGTTTACCTACAATCGTTGATTGGGGAATTGAAAGAGTTCTGAACTTTTAATATGCGTACTTATGATTCTTTTACCAGTCAGTTCTTTCAATTGTATGCAGCTTTGTTGTGGACAATTAATGACTTTCCGACATATCGTGACTTATTCAGATGGAGTACGAAAGGGTATCAGGCATGTTCCATATGCATGAGAGATAAATCGTTATTCGGGATAAGATGGAAAATATCTTTCATGGGACATCGACGTTATTTTCTAGAGAACCACATTTGGCGTAGAAGTAAGCTACATGATAGAAAGGTAGAGCGTAGGATTTCTCCAGTTGTAATGAATGGGTATGAAATCATAAAATAATTAGATTCATTGGATTTTTTTAGTTATAACTATACATCTCTCACTAAAAGAAAGAAAAGAAAGTGAGCACTCAGTGGACTAAGAGAAGTATCTTTTTCGAACTTCCTTTCTGGTCCAGACTACTATTACGTCGTAAACTAAATGTAATGCATATCAAAAAGAATGTTTACGATAACTTGGTTGATACGTTGTTGAATATCGAAGGAAAAACGAAAGATACCATAAATGTTCGGTTGGACCTACAAGATTTGAAATAATGAAGAATTTACACCTAATAGAAGTCGGTAACAAATTTGTGAAGTCACATGCAACATACATGTTAACTAGCAGCGAGCGAGTTGCGTTTTGTAAGTATTAGAAATCAGTTAAATTTTTTTATGGATTCGTTTGTAATATTTCACAATGTGTGAATGACAAAGACACGAAAATATCAGGTCATAAAACACACAATTGTCACGTTTTGCTACATCAACTTCTTCATGTTGGTGTTTGAGCATATCTACCAAAAAATATATCCACTGCTATTATTGAATTGTGTGTGTGTTTTTTTTTGTGACTTATGTGCAAGAACGATAAGAATAAGTGATTTAAACCGATTGCAATCAGATATCATAATCATACTTTGTAAATTAAAAAGAATATTCTCATCTGCCTTTTTTGACGTAATGATACAACTTGTTGTTCACCTAGCATATGAAACCAAAGTTGCTAGTTCGATCTCTTACAGTTTGATGTATCCCGTTGAAAGAAGTCTAGTATATTAAAACAATTTATTCAAAACAAAGCACGTCTTGAGGGGTGTATTGCAAAAGCATATGTTATGAATGAATCAGAGAATTTTTGTTCGAAATATCTAAGTGGGATTGAAACAAAATTCTCTAGAGATGAACGAAATGATGATAGTATTCTCGATGACGAGGTAATTGGTGAGTTTGAAGTGTTCGTACAGAAAGTACGACCATTAGTGGCGTCAAGTTTACAAACTTTATCACATGAAAAGAAACGTTGCACATTGGTACATCCTCAACGATGAAGATCAATAGCAAACTACCACAAGTACGCATTTTCTACTTTATACTTCACTGACTATGTTAAGTATTTGTTATTGTCATCACACAAACTCACAATTATCTACTTTATGAAACACTTGAAGATTAGAACTGGAGAAAGAACTAAAAGAATATTATTAGAAATTAACTATCATCCTTCCCATATTCAAAAGAGGAGTTTACTCCATAAGAAAGAGAGAGGATAGAGAAAATAGACTTAGGCTCAGATACTATTCATGGTTGAGGGACGTGTCTTTATATAGATAAATGCATCACCCACCGAGATATCATTTATCCATACAAGTTGTTACACGTATCAACAATAATTTAAAAAAAGTAGAAAGACAAAAGAGTGGCCGACAAGACAGGACCCTTGTTTGGTGTCTTATCTTTCTTTTTGAAAAAGTAAAAGATTACGATAAGATTTGGGTGGGACAAGACCCCCACTTATCCTTATCTTCTCGTAATCTAAAAAGATACTTAATAATGACTAAAATACAAACAAGAAAAAACAAGATTGACAAACAAACAAAATGTAATAATGCAAATTAAAAAAAAGCTGAAAAGATATGTCTACCAACGTCTTCAAGCCTCTTTTGGTAATTTTTTCTTTAAGGAAGATGACGTCACCCGACTTTGAATGAATGGCCTGGATTGATTTGACCATGCGACTGCAGCTGATTCTCTAGGATAGGATGCATCTAAGGACTTACTTTCGACTTCTCCGCCATCAATTGCCCTAGCATCTTATTCTCGTTGATTTTGCTGGTCGCGGTAAGAATTCCTGCTCGAAAACAATCCTCGCTAACTGCGCTGGCCTGCGGTTGGTCACGCTGCTTCAGTCACCTATCATCTCCAACACCTCCCCTTCAATCGGAGATTACCAAAATCGACAATTACATGGATTAGATTGGAAAATGGAAGACAAATTTTATTTATGTACTTTTTTTTAATAATAATTTACAATGGTAATAACCTATTTTTCATCCTGGTTAGGAATCCAAATAGAGATCGGAAATATCGAAATTGTAATAAGGATCATTTGCAAAATCGATATCATTGACAGATGAATTTGAGAGATTAGTGATGTCTTCAGGGTTATCTTGTTTGTTGTCGTCGGAATTATTGTTGACGACTGTTTCCATGACTGCTTAGAGATCTTCTTCAGACTTTGCTCCAGCGATTGACGTCATGATTGAGTTCTTTGTGAGAAGAAATTGATCTTCTTCTTCTCGAGAGAGGTGAGCGTTGGTTTTAACCCATTTTGCTATTTGCTCTTTATTCAAGCGGGAATAGTCGTACTTATCCCACCATATGACACGCAAAATCTTTCCTAAGATTTTGAATTTGGCTCTGGATGAAAGTTGGTGACTCCAACAAAAAATCCAAGGCACTTGAAAATAAAGAGAGAATCTATACGTTAGCGAAAGTGCAGACGTATAGATGCTTGATGAGAAATGCTGGTAGGCTCGTTGGACTTCAACAAGGAAGATCTCCGTGGTTAGGCCGAAATAGCTCCACCATTTTTTAAACCAATTTGGAAAATTAGTTTTGTAAGATTTCTTACAAAACGTAATAAACCAAGAGTGGTTGTGCAATTCGTGCCAGAATAATTTGTACCAAACTTCCATGTAGTCTCGGTACGTGTACGACTGAGGATTGAATGGTTTTGAAAATTTCCAGGGAACATACATCCCTTGAGGCCAGTGGGATGATGTTAGAACCCTAAAATTTTTTAATTTGGAATAGACAATTTTTTCTGGATTGTTTCGGTCCGGAATATGAGTGATTTCGATAGAGACAGTGTCGACTAAAATGAACTCATAGAATTGTCTTGTTTTCTTAATATCTTTCGAGAAGAAATTAAACCCATGGGGGTAAACTTGGGAGCAAATTTCTGGAACGAAAGGTCTGTCAAATTCTGGCTCAATGACTACATCTTCCAAAGTTGTTTTTGTTTGGTATTCTGTGACCAGTGGCCTTGGCATAAACACCGCTGGTTTAACCGTTTGGGCATAGGATTGAGGTCTAGAGGCTATGTTGCCACGCTTATTGGGCGCAACAAAGTTGTTGAGGGATTTGGATTAGATCCAATTATTACGTTCCTTCGTGAGGAACCTTGGCGACTCTGGGATACTGTTTGGAAACTCAGATCCATGGCGTAATTGTCTGTACACATTGGAGCTAGGGTAGATGCTTGAGATATTGGGCGCTTGCCCTTGGAAGAGCTTGCTTTAGAAGAGCTAGCTGGTTGAGAGTTAGCCGGATTTGGCTGATTGGAAGGAAGAGGAGGTGGAGGCCTCCCCGATGGTCTAAGACGACCGAAGTTCGAAAGCATTTTTTGAGGTACTTGAGGATTTTGAGAGCTTATGCTTTGAGATGTGCTCTCTTGATAGATAATCCGCCAAGCAGTTGCTTGTGCCTTTTATAGGCTCAATTGTGAAATCAAAGCAAGATAATATTGCTTGCCATCTTGCAAAAATTTGTTTTGAAACAAAAATTTTCACATCTTTTTCAAAAATGAATTTACTTGCTTTTGAATCTGTTCTGACAAGAAAATATTTAACAAACCTCTTACTTGAAGAACTACAATTGGAAAGGAAATTCTCTCCGAGTATCCTCCAGAAGAGGAAGCTTCCTTTCCTCACTCGAAAATGCCAAGTGGGACTATTGTCCCTTCACCTTATAAAACTATTGATGAAGAGAAAACCAAAACTATTGGTGTGAGGGAAATAAAAAACATCCAACAGCAACTCAATTACTCCAATAAAGTCTTGACTAGTTTATCAAGATCTATTGAAAGAATGAAACCGAACAAACAAAAAACTCTAACTCCTCCAGAGCGGCCATGATTACCTAGGGTTGACCCCAATCGACCAATAGTGCAACCAAACTCCTTAGATATAAAATTAAAAGGATCAAGTACTGTTGAGCTACTTGAAGAATTGACTAGGAAGCTATCAGAAACATCCATTTCTGAGGAACACATAGGAACCTCGTCCAAAAGGGAAGTTGGTAACTTTGGAATAAGAAGCCTCAATACAATCAGCTATGATTCTCCAAAAATTCTTCCTATCAAAGTTTACAACAATGATATGAAGAATCATTACAAAAGGGCATCACCACCAGACCTTGGAAGGGATGGCTTACGCCCAGATTTTCGATCATTCGATGGAAATAATATCGAAACTTGGAACATCGATGGATGTTCTGAAGGACAGATGATGATCATTTTTCAAGAAATGTTTGTTGCTGCAACGAGCTATCTTTGAAGAATGAGTCAAAGAGAGATTGTTGACGCCTTAACTGCAGATGTTACATGAAATCTTTGAAGTTGGTGGCACAATCATCTTACTGATGCAAATAGAGAAGTCATTAAAGACGCTGTGTTGGAAAAGACAGAACAAGACCTTAATGGCGATGTTGTTACCATCCAGCCAAACTCAGTAAACACCGTTGTTTACGCGGCTATCAAACACTTTGTAGGGAGAACAACCCTATACAGTGATCAATCTATGGAGGCTCTTCTGGGAATGAAATGCCCTAAAATGAGTGATTTCAAATGGTATAAAGACACTTTCATGTCACGTCTTTATAACCGTACGATATGCAGAGATGTGGTCTGGAAACATAAATATGTAGAAGGGCTACATAAGTATGTTAGAGAAAAGTTCTATTCCACAATGGTGACTAATAGTAGAGGAACAGATATAGATTGGGGAGGCATCTCCTATGGAGATATCAATTCCACTATTCAAAAGGTGTGTTTAGAAATTCGCCAACAGCAGAAGCATGCTACAAAGATTGCAAAAGACTTAGATTATCGAAGAGAAATGGGATCTTTTTGCAAGCAATATGGAATTGACAACACTCCTCCTTCTAGGAAGAAGAGTCGTTCAAAGAAAATCCTCAGAAGGAGTAAAACGAGTGAATCACATGGGTACTCTAACCGCAAGAGCAAGTACCATGGCGAAAGTAAGAACAAGCGGAAATTTTTCAAAG
Organism: Cucumis melo; assembly: GCF_025177605.1. Lineage (NCBI taxonomy): Eukaryota > Viridiplantae > Streptophyta > Magnoliopsida > Cucurbitales > Cucurbitaceae > Cucumis > Cucumis melo. The sequence continues at coordinate 14,033,356 of NC_066857.1, read as the reverse complement.
AAAATACCACATGTTTCAAGTGCAATTAGAGGGGTCATTATGCCAATCGTTGCCCCGTTGTCAAAAAAATCAACCTAATGGAAATTGATCAAAATGAGAAACAATTTCTATTGAAGGTTGTCAAAGCTGAAGAATTATCTTCCGAAGAAGAGGAACTCTCCTTCGAGAAGGAAGAAGATCTTCTCAATGCCCTCCTCGAAGAATCTTCAGAGGAACCTTCGTCTTCAGAAAATGAGACAGACAACGAAGAGGCAATTCCCTGTTCTAGTTGCATCAATGTTCTCACAAGCACCCAGAAAGGTCTCTTAGACATCATCGAAGAAGTTGATGATGAAGCAATTAGAAAAAAGATACTTTTGAGACTTTGTGAGGACTTAGAGACTCCCAACCAAAAGTTCAAAGATCCGATGAATTTCAGCTTTCAAGTTGTGAAGAATCTGTTGTCAAAAGTGTTGCTACACCGGTTAAGGTAACAAACCTGCAATATGAAATCAAAGTCCTGAAAAAGGACAACAATTATCTTATCTTGAAAATGCAGTTGTTGCGATTCAAGAACAAATAATTTCAAAAGAGAACGTTGAAACGCAAAGTAATGAAATCAACGTTATCAGCAAAGTCTTTAATAAAAAATGGCTAACTAAGGTTACAATAAAGATTAAAGACTATAAATTTGAAGCAACGTCACTAATTGACTCAGGTGTTGATCAAAATGTGATTCAGGAGGGAATCATTCTATCCAAATACTTTGAGATAACTAGCGAAAGTCTCAAAGGAGCCAGTAATAATTCTTTAAAAATCAATTTCAAGCTATCCAAGGTACATGTATGTAAAGAAGAAGTATGTCTCGTGAATTCATTTCTCCTTGTTAAGGGCCTGACTGAGGAAGTAATTTTGGGTACTCCATTTCTTACCCAAATTTATCCATTTGCCGTCTCTGACAAGGGTTTAACCTCTCAAAAATTTGAAAAGGAGGTTATCTTTCAATTTTGTAAGCTTTATTCAAAGGTATCTTTCTTCAATCGAAAATGAGATTGAACAAAGTCTTAATTTCATCTCAAAGAAAGAAAAGCAAATTGAATTTCTTCACTATGACATAAAAGGACGTAAGATCAATGAAGAGATCAATAAGCCTTCTATCTAAATAAAAATCTAATCCATCCTGAAAAGGTCGATTCCGAGATTTGTTCCGATTTACCCAATGCCTTTTGGGAAAGAAAAGGCATATAGTGGACCTTCCTTACATAGATAATTTTGATGAAACCAAAATTCCTACAAAGGCTAGGCCCATTCAAATGAGCAAGGATCTAGTCGATACCTGCTTCAGGGAGATATCTAATCTCCAAAAGAAGGGTTTAATAAGCCCATCAAAAAGCCCATAGTCTTGTGTGGCCTTTTATGTTAACAATCAGGCAGAAAAGGAACGAGGAGTCCCTCGCCTGGTTATTAACTACAAGCCATTGAATAAAGTGCTCAAGTGGATTAGGTACCCAATACCTAATTGCTAAGACTTGCTTAAGCGTATCGCTAATGCAAAGATCTTCTCAAAATTTGATATGAAATCTAGATTTTGACAAATTCAAATTAATCCAAAAGACAGATACAAAACTGCTTTCAATGTTCCTTTCGGTCAATATGAATGGAATGTTATGCCATCCGGTCTTAAGAATGCTACCTCGGAGTTTCAAAAGATCATGAATGACATTTTCAATAAGCATCAAGACTTCACAATACTTTACATTGATGATGTCATGATTTTTTCCGAGACCATTGATCAACATTTTAAACATTTAAATATGTTTATCAACATCATTAAAACAAATGACCTTGTGGTATCTTTACCAAAAGTCAAGTTGTTTCAAACAAAAGTAAGGTTCGTTGGTTTTGATATTGATCAAGGAATAGTTAAACTTATCTAAAGGTCATTAGATTTTGTGGATAAGTTTCCTGATGAAATTTAAGATAAGACTCAGCTACAGATTTCTTGGATGTGATAATTATATCGGAGATTTTATCAAAGACCTCAGGATAATCTGTCTGTCACTTTATGATAGACTAAAAAAGAACCCGAAACCATGGACGACTGAGCATTCTCGAGCAGTCCAATCAATCAAATCCCTACCAAAAGGTATTCCATGCTTATCGCTTTTAGATGAAAAGGCCAAAATGATCGTCGAAACCGATGCTAACTCTCAACCAGCTAGCTCTTCTAGAGTAAGCTCCTCCAATGGCAAGCACCCAATCTCTCAAACATCTGCACTAGCTCCAATGTGTGCAAATAATTACGCCATGGATCTGAGTTTCCAAATAGTATCCCGGCGTCGCCAAGGTTCCTCACAAAGGAACGTAACAATTGGATCTACTTCAGATCCCTCAACAATTTTGTTGCGCCCAATAAGCGTAACATCAAATAGGTCATCCTCTAGACCTCAATCCTATGCCCGGACGGTTAAACCAGCGGTGTTTATGCCAAGGCCACCGGTCACAGGATACCAAACAAAAACAACTCTGGAAGATGTAGTCATCGAACCAGAATTTGACGGACCTTTCCTTCTAGAAATTTGCTCCCAAGTTTACCCTCATGGGTTCAATTTCTTCCGGAAGATATTAAGAAAACAAGACAATTCTATGAGTTCATTTTAGTCGACACTGTCTCTATCGAAATCACTCATATTTCGGACCGAAACAATCAAGAAAAAATTGTCTATTCCAAATTAAAAATTTTTAGGGTTCTAACACCATCCCACTGGCCTCAAGGGATGTATGTTCCTCGAAAATTTTCAAAACCATTCAATCCTCAGTCGTACACATATCAAGACTACATGGAAGCTTGGTACAAAGTATTTTGGCACGAATCGCACAACCACTCCTGATTTATTACGTTTTGTAAGAAATCTTACAAAACTAATTTTTCAAATTGGTTTAAAAAATGGTGGAGCTATTTTGGCCTAACCATGGAGATCTTCCCTGTTAAAGTCCAACGAGCCTACCACCATTTCTCATCAAGCATCTATTCATCTGCACTTTCGCTAATGTATAGATTCTCTCTTTATTTTCAAGTGCCCTGGATTTTTTGTTGGAGTCACCAACTTTCATCCAAAGCCAAATTCAAAATCTTAGGAAAGATTTTGCGTGTCAAATGGTGCGATAAGTACGACTATTCTCGCTTGAATGAAGAGCAAATAGCAAAATGGTTTAAAAACTATTCTCGCAGTTTCTTCTCGCAAAGAACTCAATCATGACATCAATCGCTGGAGCAAAGTCTGAAGCAGACCTCCAGGCAGTGATGGAAACAATCGTCAACAATAATTCCGACGACAACAAACAAGATGACCCTAAAGACATCACTAATCTCTCATATTCATCTGTCAATGATATCGATTTTGCAAATGATCCTTATTACAATTTCGATATTGCCAATCCCTATTTGGATTTCCAACCAGGATGAAAAATAGATTATTACCATTATAAATTATTATTAAAAAAGTACATAAATAAAATTTGTCTTCGATTTTCCAGTCTATCAATGTAATCGTCGATTTTGGTAATCTCTGATTGAAGGGGAGGTGTTGGAGATGATAGATGACTAAAGCGGCGTGACCAACCGCAGGCTAGCGCAGTTAGCGAGGATTGTTTCCAGGCAGGAATTCTTACCGCGACCAGAATCAACAAAAATAGGATGCTTGGGCAATTGATATTGAAGAAGCCGAAAGTAAGTCCCTGGATGCATCCTATCCCAGAGAATCAGTTGTAGTCGCATGGTCAGATCAATCCAGTGCTGGAGATAACAGGTGACTGAAGCGGCGTGACCAACCGTAGGCCAGCACAGTCAGCGAGGATTGTTTTCGGGTAGGAATTCTTACCGCGACCAGTAGAATCCACGAGAATAGGATGTTTGGACAATTGTTGGCGGAGAAGCCGAAAGTAAGTCCCTGGATGCATCTTATCCCAGAAAATATATGTGATATAGTCGTTGGTTACTAGTTTGAGATAGAGTTTTATATTTAAATGTGATTTAAATTTAAAAAATATGAATGCAGATTCATATTCGAAAGCTCAGAATTGATGAAAATGATCAAAATTGTAAAAAGTAAAAATGTTGAACAACTTTATATTCAAATGTGATTTGAATTTTAGAAAAGTGAATAAGAATTCAGACTTGGAAGATCAAAATTAGTCAAGACAGATAGAATGGTAAAAAGTCAAAATGTTGACTTTTGACTTTGATTTAAATGGTCAAATAATTATTTCGACATTGGACTAATGAAAAAATTCAACATTTTTTCTGGTAATGTCACTAACACTTAGTGGGATAAGGATGTAAACACCTAAATCAAACCTTCAATTTCTTTCATATCTCTCACAATTCCTTCACTTATTGGGTCCCACAACCCTGTTCTAAATCTGGAGAATAACTGGTCAACACTATTGGTGGTCCAAGGATCGAATTCGTGAAAAAATTACAAGAAATTCGAAAACTGCGAAGGTATGTTTTCTATTAACCTTAATTTCATCTAATTAGGGTATTGGTGCACGTTATTTTTTAAATGATTTAGATGCATTTAGGGTAAAATAGATTTGTAATTCCGCTGTGCATGTCTACATGTTCCATCACGACCATCGTGTGTGAGACATGACTTTACATTAGGCTTAATTGATAACTGTCTTTAGTCGTTATTTTTAAACAGATACTGTTTAATATTTTATCAAAGATGATTTTGTGTTGCTTGACAATTTAATGAACCTTTTTATTGTTGATCTTTACATATTTTTTTTCAAAAGTATTAAAAAAATGTACTTATGGACCGAGTCCACAAGTCGTTGACTTCACCCACGAGTTAAGTGTGGTACTTGTAACTCAGTAGACGGAGTCAATGAGTTAAGTGTGATACTTAAGGGCCTGGTCCCGAGTTAGATGTAGAATTTGACAATGAAGAATGTGGACTCTATTTTCGTTCTACAACCATAATTGACTATATTTTTCCACTTTACTTTAGTTTTAAATAATATTGAAATATAAATAAAAATAAAAATGTAGAATAGAAAAATAAATAGTTAAATTTTAGAAAAGTTGTAAAAAGAAATCAGTTTGAAATTTTGGTAATAAACATGGAACAAGCTAACATTTAAAAAGAATAATAATGAAATATAAATAAATAAATAAGAAAGGTCAAAAGTAATGATGAAACATGTGTATAGAAATTAGAAAGAAGTCATTGTGGAAATGATGTTTAAGATAATGTTTATTCATTTCCATTTAAATCACTCACTTTTCAGTTTCCTTTTTATTTTGTTTTATTTTTCTTGTTCAAATTTTTCTCTCAACCAAAAATAATCTTTTAAAAATTGTAGTTAAACTCATGAAAATGGTTTAAAAAATGGGGTTTATATTTGATTTTAAGAAAAGTATATTTAGATGTAGCCATCGTTTACCAAATTCAAAACTGGCATGTGAAAAAAAGAAGAAAAAAAAGATTATTCTATTTGTAATATGAAAAATGAAAGATGGCTAATTCTAATATTCATTGTTCCGATTCAAGGTTGAAGTAAACAAACTAATTTTAACTTACCCGAAAGCAATCTTGCAAACGTTGTCAAAAGCAAACCGTTGAAGAACATCCTGTAAATCCAAAACAGAGCAGGTGCTCGCCGCCGTGTACAGAATCGGAACAAGGCGCTCCGAAAGCTCCGCATCCACGACTGTCTCAACAAATTTTCGTAGAGATTTGGTGGTAAACTCATGGCTAGAAACTTGTCTTTGAAATTTCCAGCTCTCACCGTCGGCGTTGAAGATTCCGTCGCCGAGAAAATCAGTGAAAACAGAGCGAAACGAATCTCCCTTTTGGTAAATATGAAATTTGGTCTTCAAAATGTGTTGTACGACGGCGGGATTGGCCGTGAAAACCTGTCGCTGGCCGAATAGGCGGTGGAGGGTGAAGGTGGCGGCAGGAGAGATTTGGAGGACATCGGAGAGCCACTGAAGACGGCGGCTGCGGTTGGCGAAGACGGCGAAGAAAGAACCAACAATAGGGTATGATTTGGGGAGTTTAATGGGAGGGGTAAAGTGAGGATTTGGAGTTTTGGTGAAGATGAAGGCGAAGAAAATTAATGGAAGAAGGAAGAGGGAGAAGGAGAGTAACAATTGAGCTAACATTTTTGTTGTCCAAAGGGAATTTGATGGAATTTCCTCTTTGGAGTTCAGAGCTTACTGGTGAGGGTTTTTTTTTTTACTTTTATAGAACATCTTCGTACAGTCGACGAAAGAGCTCTAACCACAAGTATGTAGGCTTATTTCCTAAGTTTCAAAATTTTTTTACCAATTTACTTTTTTTAATTAAAGACTCAACTTTTTATTTTAATAAATGTAACAAAAAAATAATATTTGCGGTCCGTGTAACAAAATTAAAAAACTCATAAAGCCGGTAAAATATTTTTATTTCAAATTTGATCTTGATATTGCCAAATGCCAACTATTCGTCACTTCTCTTCCTTCCCTTTTCTTTGCCATTTATTCATGTTCTCTTTCAGATTTCTACACCTCGTGTTCAGAATTTTTTTCTTGGGTAATTAGAATGGATAGCCATTGTTAGAATAATTATTAACTATGTAGGAACATTTTTAAAAAATTGCAAATATAGCAAAATCTATCGGTGATAGACTTCTATCGTTGATAGACTCCTATGGTTTATCAGTGATAGACCAACATTTGCTACATGATCTATCGGTGGTAGACTCCTATCGTTGATAGATTTTGACAAATTTTGCTATATTTGCAATCTTTAAAAAATGTTGCTATATACTTAATTATTTTAAATATAATTGCTACATTTGCAACTATCCCTAGTTTATTTTTAAACGATTTATTCTTCTATTTAAAACTCAAGAATATTCAAGATCATTGAAAAAGAATATTGAACTTCATCTAAATATTAACTTCATTTTCTTTATATTCAAGAATATCAAGATCTTTTAAATATCACTTTGACATAATCTAAACGATCGCTTACCTATTCAACACGCTCGTTTAGCATGGTCAATACAATCGTTTAAATTTAAATCCCTTTTTTCATCGTTTAAAAAGAATGACCTGATCATATGGATATGATCTAAAATATTGGTTACCAAATCAACACGACCATTTCGATTTGAAGCCATTCTCTTATCATTTAAAAAGAACTACCCGATCGTGTGGATATAATCTAAATGATCGCTTACATAGTTAACGTGATCGTTTAGCATGGTCAATACAATCATTTAGATTTGAAGCCAATTTTCCATCATTTAAAAAGAACTACATGATCATATGGATATAATGTAAACGATCACTTACCATAGTCAACACGATCATTTTATGTGGTCAACACGATTGTTTAGATTTGAAGCATTTTTTCCATTGTTAAAAAAAACTACACGATCATGTTGATACTACCTACACGATCGTGTATCATTTCCTACACGACCGTCGTATTAATAACCTGTACAGTACAAGTTATCATGGCCTTTTAAATAGAACAATGGAGCCAAAACGCGAGATAAAAGTGTCAAAACATGTAACTTCTATCGCAAATTCATAAATATAAGAGAATATAACTTACATAAGTCTTCATGCCTATTTTATCCTGTTTTCATGTGTTTTATCGCAGGTTTAGAAAGAAAAGAAGAAAGACAGTAAATCGCAGAGGAGTGCATACTACACGATAACAAGCTTGTCTGGCGACTAAACATCTCTAGTCGAGGAACTATATTAGCATGCGATGAAGATTCACTAGATGAAAAGAATGGTAGTTGGAGTTGATGTGACTTCACAAAAACTGCAATCGACGATGACATGATCAGAAGAATAGAAGTTTCTTGTCGAAAGTAGTCTATATAAAGTCTCCATCCCTACCATGTACATTGTCTGGTCTGAATGGACTAAAACCTAGAGAGCTCAATTGGAGTGGACATAAAGGACTAGCATTTCCACCTTCTTTAAAGAGCTTCCATCCTTTTCTGCGGTCAATCTTGTAAGAGAGAGATTAGAAAGAGAGTCCATTGTATTCTTTCCCATAACTTGTCAAAAGAGCCAAAGAATGTTTAGGGATTCTGCGACTTAGCTCATCCCTTTTCTTACTTTCCATTTTTGTATTTCATTGTAATATATGAGTTTATATAGTGGTCGAAGGCCTACATTCTTTAATATATTGTAAGTTTATTCTTTTTCAATCCATCATGTCTTTACTATTAATCTATCAAAGTGTTATAAGTAGTTTAGGCTTGTAATAAGTTATTGATAAGAAGTCTAACTTATAAGGTTCATCGAGGTTAGTTGAGCTATACTCCACCGTTTAGCCAACGCTTATTGCCAACTACTTGAGAGAGTAAGTAGCAAGAACATAACTAACATATGAAAGGAGTTTTTAATCATTTGTGTCCTAATTTGGAGATTAAACCTCCATCATTTGTGTCCTGAAATGAGAATAGGTGTGATAACATGGCACTGAGAGGTTGTCACCCTTAAAAAAGAGGCAATATGAGCCTTATAAGTAACAACTTCTAGATAACTAGCTGTCAATTAACTAAGCTTTATTATTTGCATCTAGAAAGGTGAACAAGTGTGGCGTTTAAGGCACTGAGAGGTGTTCACCTTAATTAAAAGATATAGTTAATTTCTCTCTATCGCATCAAGGCCTACCGCATATAACGCGGAGACCTTCCTTTACACCTTCTTAACATAAGTTAGTTCCCTTTCCACTCTTATCCCACTTCTCACCAGCTTAACAGAATCTCTAGTGTAGATATTAGATTTAGTATATATACATACTTTTACTTTATACTGTATAGAGTTTGTATACCACCTAGATGAGAAGTAAGCTTTATAAGAGTTGATAGAAGTTCTCCATGTTTAACGCTAGGTTACCTAGGAAATCTATCGTTTTGCTTACACTTGGGCAAGCGATAAGGAAACTTATACTACATGATTATAATTTGTGAATCAACAACACATAGGTAGGAAACACTTCTTATCGCATGATCGTATCCTAATCGCCTACTAAGTCAACCACTTAGAGCTTAAACATGACATATCCTCGAACCATCACATATGCACATAATTTAACAAAAACGCATCATGATCATTTAGAAAAAGAATTACATGCATGTGTGTGGCCGATTAATCGCGTGTTGACTAAGACATTTTTGGTATTTCCCATTGTGAGCCTGTGGATTTTTTCCATTTTCAAAATTGTTCTATACAATGTAAATATGTTGCCGGTTTGTTATATTTTAAAAACAAACTCCTAAAAATAAGGAACATTTTAAAATATTGAAACTATTTATCCATTTCAATTTTGAATTATTTTTGTAAACAGTTTTATTTGTTATGCTATTCATAACAATTCCTCTTTTTAGTATTCATTTATTCATGTCGTTTCAACTAGCATGGTTCAAATCATTTGGATGTAAGAATGAGAAAATTTTGAGAATTAACACCTTTCTGGTTTTATATTTTAAAAGTATCACAGTTTTAGAAAACTCGTAATTTATTTTCTCGAATCAATTTCGCCCGAGATTAAGCTCGTGATACTTCATAAAATTAAAGAATTATTAATTATATATGATTTAAATGAATTATTAATTAAGTATTGATTTAGTATACTTTAATTAATTATTAATTATGGTTTAATTAATTATTAATTAAGTATGATTTAATTAATTATTAATTAAATTAATAAAAACGTTACGTGGGAGTTATTTAGGGATATTGGCATGCTTTCCCACATGTCCGATATCTCTCGCTAACTTCCTCTTCTAGAAAAGGGAAAAGTATGTAATGCAGAGGGGAGAACCAATTCATATGAATTGAACTCTCTTTACCTCTCTCACGAAAGAAAAAAGAATTCGATCTTCATTCCCAATTCCAATTTTAGTTCCCACAAGCCATCCGGGAGGTTTTCAAGTGGTGGTGACTTTAATCTTGGCGTATTATAGAATTCAGAGACATTATTGAATGTAAGTTTTTCCTTCTCTGTATTTTTATTTTAAAAGGCATGCTTAGCCTATGAATTATTATTTTATACAATAAGTTGTTTCTATATATTTTTTACCAACCACTTAACCTAAACCCCAAGGTTGAAAGACATAAAGTTTTATTTATAAATGTAATGAATTTACACTATCATTCTCTCATTTCTTTATCATTTATTTACTTGTGTTCCTTGTAATTATGATTGATGCAACGTAAAAATAGTTTGTAGGGGAATTTAGATGTTTGTATTACTTATCTTGTTTAGTTAGTGTTGCATTCAATGTGTCATTCCATTCAAGAGAATGAATGAAGCATTGAGTGTTATTACTCTAGAGAGTAATAGCCAATATCTCACTAAATAAGCTGTGAAGGGATTATAGTAATACAATCAATTTGTTATGTTTCTCCATAACATACATATCAGAAATGCAAGTGTGTGTGGCAACAAGATGCGAAGAGGTTGCCCACTTTAATATAAGATGAATTATAGGTAATGCAATTAAACATATTAGATGTAAAACAAATGGTAATTTCAAGTATTTGCATCCCAAAAGGTGAGCAAGTATGATGAAAGTTTCGAGAGGATGCTCGCCTTAATTATGAAATTGGTAGATGCTTTATATCGCCTTAATGAACTACTTAACCTTTGTGCCACATTAAATCACATGGAACATTCCTTTGTTAATCTTGCCTAATTAAACTGAGTTCAGTCACCTACATGTTGACCATATTCATACCCCCTCATTGACCTCACACTTAGTGTAATAATAGAAAAAATAGTTAATAATGTGTATATAAAATATTGTATAAATACCACATGAAATTAACCTACGCGTTCTAATCAAAATTAGCATGAGTTTCTTATTTTCACCCTAACTCACCCAAAAAACTTCTCTTTTCGCTTACACCTGGGCAAGAGAGAGGAGAACTTGTACTTAATTGATGGATCATTAGAATTAAGCAATACATAAGTTAGTGTCTATCTCTTTTATCGCATGGCCTTAATTAGCTTAGTCGCATATTTAGACCTCCTTAGCTCTATATCCATAATAGCATGAACATGAAGCCACATAAACAAAAAAGAAGAGGGATCCAGATAAGTGATTTTATTACTATAATCCTTTCATGCTTGTATCACACCCCATCTCCGAGCCTCTCCTTAACTAGGCTCGAGACGGTGGCGTGAAGTCTACTGACATGGTTCTCTCCTTCTAACAATACCTTTCAACCCTACTTAATCTGAACCTTAAACTATCTCTTAAACAATAACATACAGATTGCTGAAAACATCGAAAACCTAAAAAATTATAAACCTTCATAAATCATTTTTAGATTCATCTAACCTGTGGACAACCTATTTAAACAGGTCTTATATGGATATAAATAGAATCAAAGTCTCAACTGCACAATGTTATTACATAAAACAACTTAAGAGTCTTTTATGTCACGCCCTTCCCCTAAAGTTACTATATATGACCAAGTAAAGACGTGGCTATCTAGTCATTTTATGTGAAGCTCTATGCAAGATAACACGCAAAACGCTTAGTAAGTGGAATAAACACAACTAACAATCTTAATAAAACAAAACACTTTAAAGGTTAGATGAAAATTTATAGTGAATGGGGTTTCTTGTCAACACATTTGATAAGTCGAAATTTGCCTTAATGCATCATGGATCATTTCGCCAAAGCATGTAATATAAATAATATGTATTTCAATAATAAAAAATTGAGTCTATCTCAAATCATTTTAATGTGTTAGGCAATTAACACAATTCAAATCTCATCGTTAAACATTTATAAATTGCATGAAAATCATTCCTTTCAATTCATAACACTCATATTGCATAAGGTTGCTTACCAGATGTAAAGTATTATATAATTCATCTCGCAAAGCAACTCTGCATATTTATTTATATCTTTGTACCATTTCCTCAGCTCAAGCATTTACCACACTCTTTTGTTGGGTTGCGATAGTGTAGAGAGATCTTGACGCAACAACAATTTACCATCAATTCTATCATGCATAATGCATCTCTCAATGCCAAATCATATACCAAGCAAAGAGCATCCCATACCAGATCACACAACATATATGAGACATCCTATTCCAGATCACACAACAAAAACATGGCATCTTGTTCTAGATCACATAACAAGAGTAAGGCATCTCATCACATAGGGTATCAAATATCATCTCAATACATCATTCTAGTTCATATCAAATTTAATTTATTTATAAATCAAATGCATTGTAAGAATTGGAAAGCATAAGAGAATTTTTGTAGCTCATGGTTTCAATAGAAACACATTTAAAAATCCTTTTTATTTTGGAATATTTTTTTTATGAAGAACCACTCACTGTCAAGTATCTTCCTTACCTAAGCTTTTAGCCAACGATCCTTTGTATGTCTTTGCAAATTCTTGCTAGAGTTTGTCTTGTGGTAGCTTGCCGAAAATCTTTGGAGTCCTTTTAATTCTCTCTTAAGAAAGCACTAGGAAAACATAGCTCTTAAAATGACCAACTTTTCCTATTTATAAGCAATTTTGGTAAAGCCTACCATGCCAGAATGATTACTTCTGTACAATGGTGAGAATAGTCCAATATTAGGATGCCACGTGTCACTGATATTTTCTTATTTTGAATTTTGATTGGGTGGCAAAATTCAAATCACTCGTCGACTTTCTTACACGAGGATGATGTCATTACTTTCAACTGGCCTCCTTAACGCCATGATTATTTCATAAAACTTTGACCATGAAAATCACCATTGTTCTCAACACCTGCTTTTTGTCCAGCATACATAAAGATCTTTCTTCATAGGTAAAGTTTTCTTTTACTTCTAGGGGCTACTCTCAAAGTATATACGAGAAATCTGAAACATACTTTCGTAACATAGAAACATGAAAGACATTAAGAATTCTAAATAACTCTAGGGCAACCTTAACTTATAAGCCACTGGTCCACACGTGCTAGAATGTCATAAGGTTCTATAAACCTTAACTTGGTTTTCCTTTCTTTTCAAATCTGATTATTCCCTTCCATGGGGGAAAATTAAAAAAAAACCTTGTGTCCAACTTCAAATTTCAATGCTTTGCAACGATTATTTGCATAAATCTTTTGTATTTCATGAGCAATTATCAAATTTTCTCTAATTACTTTGATGCTTTCTATCGTTGTCTGGACTAATTTTTTACCGTAGAGCTTCCTCTTGTCCACTTCTTCCAAGCAAACTAGGATTCTACAATGCTTCGTAGGGAGCCATTCCAATGCTAGAATGGTAACTGTTGTTGTAAGCGAATTTAATCAAGGAAAATAGTTCATCCCAACTTCCTTTGAATTGTAGAATGCAGGCTCTCAACATATCTTATAATGTCTGAAGTTCTTTCAAATTGATTGTCTGTTTGTGGATGGAACGTGGTGCTGAAATGCAACTTGGTTCCTAATGCTTCTTGTAACTTTGGCCAAATGGAAGTAAAATGCAAATCTCGGTCTGAAATTATGGACATTAGGGGTTCCATATTGGTTTACAATCTTATCAACATACAAATTAGCCAATTTGTCCAATGGAAAAGTTTGCTTAGTGGAAATAAAGCATGTGGTCTTGGTCAACTTGTCTACAATCACCCAAATTCCATCAAAGCCACTACTAGGTGATCTAGACAACCCAAACAAAAAATCCATAGTTGACAAATCGTTCTGGAATTGGCAATGGGGCACAATAATTAATTAGCCTTTTAGCGTTGCGGTTTGCCTTGTTGACAAATCAAACACTGAGCTACAAGCTCAACTATCTCTTGCCGCATACCTAACCATCAATAGTAAGCTTTCAGACTTCTATACATCTTAGTACTTCTAAGATGCATTGCGTAAGTTAAACTGTTAGATTCTTCTAAGATACTCTCCTTCAATGCCTTATTATGTGGGACACATAATCTCCTTTCTTTTAGTAACACACCATCACCTTTGAATGCGTAATCTGTTTGCATTTACATTCTACTTCTTCTGCTAACTTCCTCAACACAGGATCAGGTTGCGATTCAACAATTTCTTCTTCTATTGTGGATTTAACTTGATATCGAGCTATCAAATTCTCGACTGACTCCACGTTTAAGATTGCCTTGCAACTTTTTAATTCTCTTAGTAAGGTTTTTCTTCCCTTGTTCTCTTTACTTGAGCTTTTTCTGCTCAACATGTAAGCTACTATATTGACTTTTCTAGGGTGATATGCGATAGTGCAATCATAATCCTTAATAAGCTCCACCCAACACCTCTATCTCAAATTTAACTATTTCAGATCAAATATGTACTTTAAGCTCTTGTGATCAGTGAAAATGTTACACGTTTCTCCAAATAGACAATGTCTCCAAATCTTCAACGCATGGACTATGGCTGCCAATTCTACATCGTGCGTTGGATAATTGCATTCATGCAATTTCAACTGTCTAAACATGTAAGCTATCACTTTCCTTTCTTGCATCAGAACGCATTCTAGACCTTGGTGGGATGTGTCACAAAAGATTTCAAATTCTTTTTTCCTAGTGCAAGCAATGGAGGACAGGTACAGTAGTAAGTCTGCATTTTAACTCTTAGAAACTTTTCTCGCATTCATGCGTCCACTCAAATCTCGTTATCTTCTTTGTGAGTGTTGTCAAAGGATGAGTTAACTTGGAAAATCCTTCAACGAAATGCCTATAATATTCTGCCAAACCAAGGAAATTGCGAACTTTAGAAACTGTTATAGGGTGCTCCCAACTTTCAATCGCCTCAACCTTTTATGAGTCTACTCTCAATCCTTCCGAAGATATAATATGTCTAAGGAACACTACTTGATTTAACAAAAACTCATACTTACTAAACTTGGCGAACAACTTCTCTTTTTGTAGAGTTTGTAACACAATCCTTGTATGCTCTGCATGTCTTGTCGTGTTAGGTTAAATAGATCAACATGTCATCAATGAAAGCAATGACAAATTGATCCAAGTAGCAATGAAATATTTTATTCATTAAGTCCATGAAAGCAGCTGGGGCATCAGTCAACCCAAAAGACATTATTAAGAATTTATAAGGCCCATAACGCATTCTAAAGGCTGTCTTTGGGATATTTAATTCATTGATCCATAATTTATGGTAATCTGAACGCAAATCTATTCTGACTCCTTTTAATTGACCAAAGAGATCATCTATTGGTAATAATGGATACTTGTTATTAATTGTCACTTTGTTCAATTATCAGTAATGAATACACAACCTCATCAATCCTTCCTTTTTCTTTACATATAAGATAGGGGCTCCCCAAGGTGGGGTACCAGGCTGAATATAACCTTTCTCTATCAAATCTTGCAATTGATTCTTTAACTCCACTAGCTCGCTTGGGGCCATGAGATAAGGAGCTTGACAAATTGGTGTTGTTCCATGCACAGTTTAGTCATAAATTTAATTTCTCTTTTTAGGGGTAATCCTCTCATTTCTTATTGAAACACATCCAAGTACTCACAAATTATTGGGCACTGTTTGGTTCCTTTCTTATTGCTTGGGTGTTGACTATTCGAGCAATATAGGTGGTATGCTCTTTTCTTTATCAATTTCTTCGCCTTAAATACTGAAATTATATTTGCTAACTCCACCTTCTTGTTGCCTATAAATTTAACTTCAAACCATTCCGGTTCTTTCAACACTACCTCCTTATTGAAGCAATCCAGTATTGCATGATACTTGGTGAGGAAATTCATTCTTAAGATCACGTCTATCTCATCAAGCTCAAATAAAACCAAGTCTACTTTCAACGCAACATTCTCAATCCTTATTTCGCTATCCTTACATACGGACTCTGTCATAAACACCTTGCCTAAGGTGTGCTAATCAACATTCCACCTTCTAAAAATTCTATTTTAGGGTTTAGGGACTTAGCATGCGATACAAAAATGAAAGAGCGTGAAGGTCTAGAATCAATCAACACTAGAGTAGGAGAGCTACAAATTAGTAACGAACCTATAATCACATGTGGGCTGCTCCTGGTCTCACTTTGAGTCATCATACAAAATTTCCCCTAAAACTTGAGTCTCCCATGTTCTTTGATTTTGCTTGGTCCTTCTCCCACTCCACAATAATATATATATTCACAATATTTCTTTTGAGTAATAAACTTCAAAGTTCAAAGTAAACCACACAAATTCAACTTTTATGCAACTAAAGAAATACTTTATTGAAAGTGGCCCCAGAACTTGACTTCAAGAATCCATTTTCAATTTTTTTTAATACAAAAAGATATTTATTTAATAAAAGTATTGGTGACCAGTGAGTGTTTGTTTGGAAAACGGTACCAAATGTTAATTAGATGAATCTTTACAATAAAATAACTATTATAATAATAAAGATTAGTCGAATAATAGTATTTAAAAATTTTGGTGAAAAAGTAATGGTTTGAAATTAGGTCACTTCTCCTTTAAAAAAAAAAAAAGAAAAGGAAATAAGGAAAAATTAGGTCACTTTTACTTCGTAATCCTAACGATGAATGAGGCCCAATTTTAAGTCCATAGTTAAAATACGCAATCAATCTAATAGCTCAACGTATTCAAATCTAATCTAATAGCTTGTGAAAATTACGTGAGAATATAATTATCATTCGTCACCGATGATGTTATAGTTATAGTAAGACGATTATAAAAACTGTCACAATTAATTTTACTATTATTATTGTCGTTATCGATTGATCCTAAATGATAACGATGATAATTACAATAATGATAAAATTAAAAGATAGATTACATGTGCAAAATATTTAGGTAAATATAATAAAAAAATAATTTCAATACATTTGCAATGGAAACTCAATACGATTGAAGTCCATTACAACTGATATAATACAAGTCCAAATCGTTAGAAATTTATTAAATAATTATTGGATCCACTCGCTA
Organism: Cucumis melo; assembly: GCF_025177605.1. Taxonomy (NCBI): domain Eukaryota; kingdom Viridiplantae; phylum Streptophyta; class Magnoliopsida; order Cucurbitales; family Cucurbitaceae; genus Cucumis; species Cucumis melo. The sequence continues at coordinate 14,016,436 of NC_066857.1, read as the reverse complement.
ATTTCCTTTTATTTTGTTTGTTCTTAAGTTTACTAGTAATGAACATGTACAAAGTAGATGGAAATATTAAAGTTTAGATTATTCAATGTTTATCTGAATAGTCGCAATGCAACACTTCAACATGCAACCATCTTTATCTGAATAGTCGCAACCTATTGATATCAATATTCAGCTAACACATACTTTCGAATAATCCTGTCTCATTTTAAGAGTCGTATGTGAATGATTGTGCCTATTAGACTCAATAGACACTTATACTCAAAGAGTCATGTTCCATCTAACAAGGTAAAATATTATTTTATTAAACAAGTAGGGGTTAAATATGAAACAAAAGACTTTTCAGCTTAGCCTTATTTACACACATTGTAGATTTTATTTTTCAAAAGACACTTATTCTTTTTTAAGAATTTTTTTAAATGATAAAATTGTTAAAAATATTTATAAATTGGGGTGAAGGAACTTCAACCATGAACTTTGTGGTTTTTAGCACATTCAAATGCGAGCACAATAGATAATAGTTCAAATTTGGAGTAATTCATTTGCTAAACTTGGGTTAGTTTTTTAGAAAAGAAAATTTCTTCTATAATTTTATTTAGAAAAGAACACTGTGTTTTTACTTATATGTTTTGTATCAAATTAACTAGTTTTTATTTGGTCTATAATGTATCTAATTTTCATGTGGTCTATAAAAGTTACAATTCCCCTTATATTATTTATGGTACGAGAAAGTATAACAACGGAGTTTTTTCTTTCCCCATAAAGGTTTAGTTTTATTAGCTAATTTTGATTAAATGAGTTCAAAATCAATTTGAAATAATGAATTAGAGATTCAAATGGATGCTAAAATCAACATGGAAAAGGACAAAAGTCCATATGCAAGGGAAGAAAAAAAGAAAAGAGAAGAAAAGAATGGCGTTTACGCGTGCTACTCCAATCAAAGACCAACACCTTTCAAGTCAAAGTTTTTTATATCTTTGCTTTTTCTTCTCTTTTATTTCATGTTTTCGATTCTGATTTTAACCAAACGTTTATTCATACAAAATTATTTTAAATCATAAAACTTTGTTAGAAAATATTTATAAATATAGTCAACCATTAAGGACTGTTTGGGGGAAGGGTTGAATTATGATAAACCTAATGTTATGATAAACTTAGGATTATGATAAGATGTGTTTGGGGGAAGGGTTATGGAGGAAGTGTTATGATAAGATGTGTTTTGGGAGAGGGTTATGAAGGAAGTGTTATGATAAGATGTGTTTGGAGGAAAGGTTATGAAGGAAGTGTTATGATAATGTTGTGATAAGATGTGTTTGGGAGAAGCGTTATGTGGGTAGGGTTATGATAGTATTATAATAATTTGTTTTTTTTTTAATATATATATATATATAATTCATATTATAAATCCAATACACAAAATTCATATATTAACTTACCAAATTGTCATAGTTTTCGTAGAACGATTTGCCTTAATGTCTTTAAATACGACGTTCATTTTTAACCTTTTTCAAGTAATCGTTACGTGTGAATAATTTTTTTGTTTTTAGAATTCATATTCTAAATCCAATACACGAATTTCGTATATTTAATTTACCAAATCGTCCTAATTTTCGTAAAACAACCTGCCTTAATTTATTTAACTATAATGTTCATTTTCAACATTTTTTAAGTATAACGTTACGTTTCAATAAATTGATTTTTATGAATATGACACGCACACAACCCGCAAACATGTAAATAAGTGCAAATAACAATTGGAAATACGAAGTATTGGAAACGAAAAAAACAATCAACGCTTTTACCAACTATAGTTTTGTTTTCTAGTGAAAATTACAATAAATCTAGTTTTAGGTTTCTCTTCAATTTATTTTAGTCTACTTTTAAAATATTAAATTTAATTATTATTTTTTTAACGGTGATTTATATACTTTCAAATATTTATTTCAGTCATTCTGCAATAATTATTGGGTAAAAAATTCATGATACTACTGCCTCTATAATAAAATATTTGTTATGTTAATTTAACCAAGCTTAATTTAATAACAAAAATAACATTATGAAAAATATAGACAAACCGCCTCTAAATAATAGGATTGTTGAAATTACCACTAATTGTTAATTTAATCAAATAGTCCTTATAATTTTTTAATAGTTGTAATAAATTTATGGTAGTTTGTTAAAATGTTACCATTTTTTTTTTATTGAATTGACATTCCTTAGATGTTTAAGCTAATTAACAAAATACATTGAGGTTGAGGTTGAGATTGATATTAAAATTTTAATTTCACAATAAATTAAAATTTTAATAATGTAATTGTACCAAATTCATAACTTAAAAATAAGCTATGATTTTATAATAAAAAGATTAAAATTAACAAAACTCATAAATATAAAAATTATAAATGAGAAAAAAATGGATTAAGGAAGAGTTGAAGAAGAGTTAAGAAAAAGTTGAATAAGGGTTAAGAAGTGTTGAAGAAGGATTGAGGAAAAGTTGAAGAAGGGTTAAGAAGTGTTGAAGAAGGGTTGAGGAAGGGTTAAGGGGCTAAAACTAGGGTTACATAACCCTTCCCCCAAACGAGGGTTGGATTACATAACCCTAACCCACCCTTCCCCCAACTAGAGTTTATTTGTGTTAAACTACAATAGGCAACTATGCATAGACTAATTTATGTCTACAATGATATAGATAGATAAAGATAATAGTATATCGTGGACTATCGCAATCTATCATATATGTAGATAGTAAAATTTTGCTATATTTATAAATATCTTGATTCATTTTGCTATATTAATATCACGATTTAGGGTTTGTTGTAAAAGTTTTAATGTGTTATTGCAGCAGTTCCTAACCGTTTGGAGATTTGTTGCAGCAGTTCAAAACCCGTTGGTAGAACCAATGTTGAAAGCATTTCCATTGTCTAAAATACGTTGTAAGGATTTACGAACATACATCAAAATAAATATTCCAAAAATGAGATAATTATAAGAATCTTTCCGACCTATTTTTGGAGGCCTAAATAAGATTTGATCAAATTCTTTAGCGATAGTAAGTTTTTTAGCTTATGCTTATATCATTACATAGTTAAATTACTGTATATTGATAAGCAACCATGATAACCTAGCTACTAGATACCAACTCTTGGTTCTTGCAACTCAACATGGGTATAAGAGAAAGTGCTACACAAAAAGGTATGTATTGTGCAAGAGCAGATAAAGCAAAGATCAGTTAGTATGTTAGGGTGAGTATATTGAATGTTAAGGTCACAATGCAGGTTGTTTACGATGCTTTGACCATGTAAATGACTTAAGAAGAGGGTCAAAAAGCTTCTAGAAGGTTTGGAGAGCAGAAATATAATCAAGATTACTAAGAATCAGATAAATGTTGGGAAATGTGACTATGAAACATGAAAATAAAAAAAGGGTTGGTTGAAAACTCTCATAATGAAATTGGTTGAAAACTCTCGTAATGAAATGAGTTTTTATATTACAAATCGTGCCCAAAATGTTATATTTAAGCATGAATTTTGGATTGCATTATATTACAACCCATCCCATTATAGGCTACCAAACACTCTTTAAGTTTTAAAAGTTTGGTAAAATCTCACTACAAGAATTTTTCCTTTTACCGACGAAAATAAATGTCGGCCAAAGTCCACAAAACGTCCGCCTAAGTTATGCCAACACATTTTTTTGCGTCGGCAAGAACGTCTAGGTCTACGAGATATGTACATTAGATAATCTAGATATGTTTTTCGACGTCATTTTTGTTGGCATAGGTTGGTTTACAGTTCTATATATAAATTATAATCGCTAAATAAGCAATTTTTAAGCATGTTTTTTTTTTCAAATAATACCTAATTATGCACAAACAATAATTAATTGACAATTAAATCAATTGAGGAACAAATATAACAAAAATAAGCTTCTATATTAAAACAAAAATTATATTCAATTCAACAATGTAACTTTAGTAGTATATATACATTTGAGGATTGCTAAATTTTCACAAATCTCACATACGAAAAGAGATTATCAGTTCCTAAGCCAAAGTTTTTCCTTCCAACTTTTCAAATCTCCTACACCAAAAAAGTTTTTCATTCTCCTAACCAAAATATACCATAACCCAAAATAAGTAAAATATGTTACACAAAAATAAGTAATCATCTCAAAATCTTCTCTCAATCTCTAAAAACCGATGTTTGAGAAATACATATAACCTGAAATAGGAAACACAATATAAGTTACAAAGTGACAAAGTAGCAACAAAAATGACAAAGTGGCAACATAAAGTGACAAAGTAACAAAGTAGCAATAAGTGGACAATTAAGAAAATAGCAATAGGTGACAAAGTGACAAATGTGTCCTAATTTCCACATAATGAACCACCCTTTCAAACTACAAATAAGCAAGACAAATGCATCTAAAGTGACAAAGTAAACTTCTCCCTCCTAAATCGAACTAAAATTCTTTCAAGATTAAACCACAAAAAAAAAAAAAAAAAACCTTATTTAAACATAGAGATGGACTCATTTCATATTGCACAACATTTATAATATAAAAATACCATTAGAACACTTATATACCCCCCTCCCACCATCACCACCACTGTTGTCACACCAGCACAAAAGCTACAAATGTGTCCTAAGTCCAACATAATGAACCTTTCTTTCAAACTATAAAGAAGCAAGACAAATACATATAAAGTGACAAAGTGAACTTCTCCCTCCTGAATCGAACTAAAATTATTTCAAGAGTAAACAACACATAAAAAAAATCCTTATTTAGACATAGAGATGGATGCATTCATATTTAAACTGGCTACCATAACTATAGGATAGCCATACAACAACAAGTTAAGTTTCTAACTACACTAAAATGTTCATACTTGACTACCATAACTGTAGGATAGCTATACAACAATGAAATTAAATTGCTAACTCCATTAATCATAACTCAAAGTTGTTATAATGTACCTAGTTGTCTGAAAGTCCACCTTCTTGCATTTGTTGCACCGTGATGCTAGTCAATTGATCTTGGAAGCCCAAAATTATTAACTTCAACATGACATTTTCCTTCTTTAAGTTTGTCACATCCGCTTGAAGCTTTTCATATTTATCCCCAATATATTTCTCAAACATACAGTTCGAACCACATGTTGCTATATTGAGGGCTGCCTTCCATCCAAGACCTTTAGTCTGCACTCAACATTTTTTCAAAACCCGTTCACAAATAATTGCTTCTGGGATTGGTTCAGATCCATCTTCTGACGATTTTCTCATTTCCTCTTGCTTTGGCAACTATATATATAATGGTTTAGATGTTAAATATTTTATATACAAGGGTTAGTATAAAAGTACGAACGTATCATACAATATAAGTTACATATGCTTCTTTGGTGGACTTGCTTACCCATTGATCCTTCTTTGAAAAATGAGTTTTATAAAATAACTCCCCTTGGCCTACTTCTTCACGCTTATTGATTGTTTATAATTCAATAAAAGTTTAGGAAAGTATGAGTATGACATTAACATTATAAAATTTTAGGTAAGGACATATGAGATTAGCACGATATTTGTACTTACTTGTAGATGAGCCTTTATATTGGTAATGGCATCACTGGGTACATCCTTCCACTTAGAACAACAAAATGAAATGGTGTCCCGAGTCGCGAGTCCAATGGCATTGCTAAACTTTGGAGCAAAAACGCTAACTGGTTTTTCAATCTTCTCCCATGTTGTTGTACATACATGTTTAAACTAATGTTTCAACTATGCCCATGCCCACACTTCATTTTTGTTCCAGAACTTGATCCTACATGTAACAAGTGTTGGGTTTTATGTCCTAAAACTCGTAGATTGTAAATATAATCTATTGACTGTTATTAATAAAGTATTATTATTATAATTTCAATAAGTGTTATTGGTTATATTATTAGTTTTGTCTTAATAACCCAAATCCAATAAACTAACATCCTAAGCTGGTTGATGAGTATTGAACAGTATGTAGAGACATACAGGGATCAATGTTGGAGATCAACTTAAAGGGTGTATAGTATAGGGTTAAGGCTAGGTACCTTATATTGGTAACACTATGGATACGACTCACTTTGTATTTGATACAAACACAATGATCCAACACATTCGTGCAGGTGACATGCGATTTAATGTATCCTATGTAGTGAGTTTGCATAAGATCGGATCGCGAAATAGTAACTACTAGATGAAACTCCGTTACCTAGTTAGGTTTCTATTTTATTAGGATGACCTAGGTAACTTAGTCTTAATCTTGAGTGTATTATGAACTTCTGTTCACAAGGAATTGTCGTTTGATTTGTACGAGTGAGAGTGGCCAGATTATCGACTCAATATGCTTATCATTTCGGGGACAAAACTGAGTTGAGAGCTAGGAACACAATCACACAAGATGGAATTCACTCCTTCCCGACTTTAGGGTAAGTAGATAAGTGTTTCTTTAAATGGTGTCTCCAGGACTTGAACAAAGGGTTCTACCCTCTCTATAGCACGAGAGAGGTTTCTGTTTAGTGGTTGGACCATAAACAGGTAGTTCATTAGAGGAGCACTAGTATTTAAAGACTAGAAGTAACCCAGGGGTAAAAAGGTAATTTGACCCAGCTGGTGTTACGAACACTTGTGAAGGATTAAGTTACTGGTATTGGTCTATATCTGTGGACACAGAAATATATTTACAACGAGAAGGGTTTAGCTGTGAGTCTTTAGTGGAGTGTACACACAGTTAACGAATATTGATTAATGTGGTTAATGAGTTTAGCCAATTAATCTCATATCGTTGTAGCTTCTAATTTGTAGGTTCATTAGGTCTCCTTCTTAGTTCGTAAAGGATAATGAGATTTATTTATATTGGTTTTAATTTGAAATGTTCAAATTTACTTTGGGAATTAGTATAATGTATGGTGATTCATTATAATATAAAGTTTATATTTTAATTAGACTTTATTATATAAATTTAATTTTGGATATGATTGAAAATTAATTTATGAGAGAATAAAATATTTGAATGAGTTTAAATATTAATTTAATGTGAATGAGATTCATATTAAAACTAGAGGTTCAAATTCAGTGCGTATATGATACACATTAAAACTATAAGTTATGAGAGAAATTTATCTTTGAATATGATTCAAATTTGGATTAAATTAAATATAAAATATTTAATTTAAAAATTAATTAATTGGAGAATTAATTAATGGTTTAGTTTAATTTTATATAATTTGATTTGATTTAACTAAATTAAAAGTATATGTTATGCGAGAGATATTCAGTTAAATATGATTTAAATGAAATACTAATTAAATATGATTTAAATAAAATACTAAAATACTAATTAAATATGATTTAAATAAAATATTAATTAAATATGATTTAATTAATTAATTAATTAATTAATTAAATATTATTATTAAGGGAAACTATTATAAATGTAACAAAACACTAAACTATTTACGGCCCGTGTAACAAAGACCATAAAGTTAGCCATTTTTTAAAGATTTCTAATTTGCCCTTTCATCTTTCTTTCTTCCTTGCGATTCGTCTTCCTCCTCTATTTTGTCTTCTCTGTTCCTCCCTTGCGATTTCGTCTTTCTTCTTTCATCTTTTTCTTTTCTGCGATTTCTTTCCATCATCTTTCTTATTTTTGAATTCTTTATTTATGTCGTTTAATCTTTCCATCGTTTTTCTTCTTTTCCTTTTTTTATCGCTTCGATTTCTTTCTATCGTTTTTCTACTTTTCTTATTCTTTTTTCGGTGCGATTTCTTTCCATCGTCTTTCTTCTTTTCTTTTTTTACGCGTTTGCATTTGGGTAACCAAATGTAAACAACTTTGTATAAGACTGTGTACAAAAAAAAAATAGCAAAATCTAATGTGTATAAGAATGTGTACAAAAATTAGCAAAATCTAAAAGATCGTGTATAAAGAATCTTGAAAAAAATCATTTAGATTGGAGTAGCCAAATGTAAACGATCGTGTAAAAAAAGAGTAAACTATTGTGTAAAAAAAATAAAAGATCGTGTATAAAGAATCTTGAAAAAAAATCATTTAGATTAAAGTAGCCAAATGTAAACGATCGTTTAAAAAAAGTAAACGATCGAGTGTATAAAAAATCTTGAAAAAAATCTTGAAAAAATTCATTTGAATTGGAGTAGCCAAATGTAAACGATCATGTAAAAAAAAAAGTAAACGATCATGTAAAAAAAGTAAACGGTCGTGTAAAGAAATCTAAGTGATCGTGTAGCAAAAGAATTAAAAAAATCGTATACCAAATTTAAAAAAAAATCATTTAGATTTGGGTTCCCAAATCTAAACGATTGTGTAATAAAATTAAACGATGGAATTGAAAAGATAAATTGTAGCCATATCTAAACGATCGCGTATATATTGAACCATATATAAACAATCGCATATATATTGAACCATATCTAAACGATCGCCTTGTAGCCATATCTAAACAATCGTGTATAAATTATAATCATATCTAAACGATCGTGTATATATTTAACCATATCTAAACGATCGCGTATATATTAAACCATATCTAAATGATCGCGTATAAATCACAAATATATTATGTGCGCGTTATTGATGGCGTGGTTGACGGGGCATTTTTGGTATTTTACACGATGGGCCTCTAGGCTTTTTCCGTTTTTGGAATTGTTCTGTAGAATGTAAATATTTTGCCGCTTTTTTATAATTTTGAAAAGATCCCTATTATTAATTTAATTTTATTAAATTAATAGGGAACATGGGTGGTTTTCCCATGTTCCTTGATTCTCTCCAACTTCTAGAAGAGGAAGTTGTAGGTAACGCAAAAATAAGATAGAAGGGTTCTGGAAGTTCTCTTCTGTGTATTCTCTCTAAAAAAACAAATCTCTAAAACATTCCATTCCATTTGGTTCCTACAAATCAAATCTCAACCTAGAGAATAGGAAGGTTTTCAAGTGATAGTGCCCTAATTTGGAGTTTTGTAGATCCAGAGACGTCAATGTGGGTATGTATTCCTGTTCTCTGCATTTCTATGAAAAGTTTTTTTAGCATGCTTAGCCATAAATAAATTATATTTTGTCAATGTATTGGTAGTTTAGGTTCCAATTAAAATTAGATAATGATTCTGTAATTCTTCCGTTGTGCAAGGTAGGGATGTAAGAATAACCCGAGCAACCCGATACCCCGGATTACCCAACCTATATTATATGGGTTGGGTTGGGTTACTTTAAAATGTGTGTTGTGTTGGATTGAAAATTTTGATTTTTTTCGGGTTGGGTTGCGGGTTGGAGGGTTGAAAAATTCGGGTCAACCCAACCCAACCCGAATTAATATAATATAATATATATATATATATATATATATATATATATATGTATATATTATATTTCATTATTATTTATTTATTTAATAAAAGTTAAACAATTTTGAGTTTCAAGAGTTTGTTTTTTTGCTTAACTTAATGCAAAATATATTCGATTTACAGCTGATGATTTCCATTTACAAACATTAAAATTTGGAGACGAAAAAAATAAAAATAATACAACTCAACAACCCAACCCAACCCAATCCACATTATTTTACGGGTTGGATTGGAAACTTAATTCGGGTTATTCAGGTTGGCAATCCAACCAACTCGAAAATATGGGTTGGGTTGAGAATGTCTCCCAACCCAACCCGTTTACACCCATAGTGCAAGGGCTTTCATCCCTTTAACAAGAACGAATATACTACCTCAAATAGATGTTACTACAATATTTAGCTGTTCAACTTAAGTTACACTACTATCATTTAATGCGGGGGTGGTGTCCAACTTCTGTAGAGGGAGCCATAGTCAAAGTGTTAGCTTCCCGAATTAGTTTACCAGTCAGAAGATGTTGACGTTGTCCAACCATAATCGTACAATTAGACATATTATGAATGTATATACTAAAAAAAAGTATAAAATAAGCATTAAACTAGGTTTTATACAGTTATTCATTATCTTGATCATCAGACTTTAAGTATTGATTTGTGCTAGAACTCTTCTCTGTAGATGCTTGTACATCTTCAGGTTCATCATTTATAAAAATTATCGTCCTCTAAATATGGTATATATTGATTGGATTGTTGTGGGCGAACTGGTAGTTCTACATTAGTAAGATAAACGTCGTCTCGAAATAATATTGTATTATGAATAGATACATTGGCTCAATTCTTCCTTCTACTTCCAACAATTCTAATTCATCATCTACTAGTCCATCTACTTTTGGAACATCCCAAAGTTGTTTATTTTGGATAATTTGCACCACTTTCCAATTATTGCCAAGTTTATTATTGTTGTTGTTGATGTAAAAAACTTGTTTAGTTTGGGTTGCAAAGATGAAGGGATCATCATTATACCAATAATGAGATGTATTTATGGACATGAACCTGAAATCTTATTTGTACTTTATTTTTTTTATGTGTCAAACAACTTACATTTGAAAACGACCACACGTCTTCCATGGCTATATTCAAAGTCTAGAACATCAAGTAGTATACTAAAATAATTAGACTCTACTCAATCTGTTTTTCCAGACACCGTGATTCCACTGTTTTAAGTAAATCTTTTAATGTCACGATCAATACTGTGAAAATGAACTCCATCGACAATGCAACCATCATAAGAACGAACTTGATTGAAAGGACCAAGTGATATTGAGTAAAGATCGTTGGATGCTTTTCTTCTTTGACATTATGAATAAACCTGTTAATTATAATAGATTATTACAACACAAACTATATAGCTCATTTCTACTGAATAAATTTTAAATTGAAGAACTTTACTTACATGATCTTTGAACCAAGTAAGAAATTGTGATCGTTGTCTTTGACGTAATTCTAATGTTTATCTGAATGAGTATAAATAAATCTCAAATGTTCCCTATTTATAAGTATTAACACAGAATGAAATAAAAGTTTCATTAGATACAATATCGAATTTAAAGAACATTGACTAAACTTATAGGATATATGAAACATACCTATGATAAGATGTTATCTTTGAACTATTGTTCCATACATACCTATGTGTCATTTGTTTCTCATTCTCTATTAGCATCTTTGAAATTGACACTCTTAATGGGCATACATTTTGCCTAAATACATTAAAATCTCTCAGACTTAGGCTCGTGAGAATTTAGTCATCATTACGTGCATCCCTATTGAATCTCATTTCCATTCTAGATTGATACATGGAATAAAAAGTCAAAGATTCACTTATGATAAACCTTATGCTATTGAACCCTTAGGACGAACTTTGTTTCTTATGTATTGTTTCAAGGTTTCATTACAAAAAATCGGAGGTTTGTCAACGCAGAAAATGGCGTCAGGAAAAGCGACGTCGTAAGAAGAAACTTTTCGCGACGTCATGAAGGAAGCATCGGCAGTATGGATCTCTGGCGATGTCACACAAATAACGTCGATAGAGGGTGAGGCTTCCACGACGTCTGGGGAGGAGACATTGCGAAAATGTTTAATTTAAATAATAATATAGATTTTCACGCCGCTATGCATGTACTCGTTGCCGTTTTCCCAATTACTATCGACGTTGCATGCAAGGCATCATAAGTGGTCGACCTTTTGTCCAACGTCTCTTATAGGGGTATAGGAATAACGCAAATAACCCGACAATCTGTACTACCTAACCCATATTTGGGTTAGTTTAAAATGTAGGTTGGGTTGGGTTGGGTTGAAAATTTTGGTTTTTTTGGGTTTTGTTGGGTCTCGGGTTGGGGGTTGAAAAATTCGAGTCAACCCAACCCAACCCGAGTTAATAATATTTATATTATATTATAGATATTTATTATTTATTATTATAGATATTTTATTATTTATTTATAATTCTGACTAACAATATCGTGGCGTCGTGAGAGGTCGAACCTCTACCAACGTGGGGTAGGTAACGTCGCGAGATGTGCGACGTTTGGATTGCTTTGACATGGTTCTCATTAATAGAAATCGAGACATGCACAACAAAAGAAAGAATCGAGATTTAATTTATATGCATCTAACTAATTAGAGATTAACATACTTAATAACTACCCTAATTAACCAAAATTAGGGTTAAGAGAAAAATACATACCTTTGTAGCTTTCTGATTCCTCGAAATCTCCTCACGAACACAATCCCGGACCTCCACTAGAGTTGACCCACTATTTTTCGAATTTAGAATCTGGTTGCGAGACTCGTTCAATGAAGAAAGTAAAGAGAGATGGAATTTTGAGGTGGAAAATTAAGGTTTGAGATTTTTTGAAAGAAATAAATTTGGAAGAATTTTGAAATTTAAAAAATAACCAATTTTTTCAAAAAGTTTTTAAATATTTGAAAAATTCCCTTTAAATAACCTAATTACATACAACTATTGCATGTATTTAGTTCACCTAAATTCAACACTTCATTTTCCACTTATAATTAGTGGATTAATCACAATTCAAATTTCACTTAGTGGGCTTGGTGTCATCACCACGAGTTTTCACTTAGTCGATTAAGAGTTAGTGGGATTATCCAAAAAACTATTGGACTTTTCCACAAACTTTAGTCAAGGATCAAAATGGTCATTTGACCATTCTATTCAAAGTCAAAAGTCAACACTTTAACTTTTTACCACTAATTTCAACCTTTAGAGCATGAATCCGCATTCATTTTTTTGAAATTCAAATGATATTTGATGATAAAGCCAGACAAAGTTCAAATTTTGAAAGTCAAAAGTTAACATTTTTGACTTTTTACAACTTTGACCATTTCCATCAATTTCGAGCTTTCGAATATGAATCCGTATTCATATTTTTTAATATTTAAATCATATTTAAACATAAAACTCTATCTCAAACATATAACTGATGGCTATATCAAATATATTTATCGATTTCTCTCTTTACCTAATTCGAACAATTCAAATTATTCCAACATTTTGTTTTAAGTTAATTTAGAATGAGCTAGCAGGGGAACCTAATGAACCTATAAATCATGGGCTCCAAGGATCCAAGATTAACTGGTTAAACTCTTTTAGACCAAGCTAATCAACATTCGTTAACTAACAGGTCATTCCACTAACGGTAAATTAATTCCTTCACAAGTTATTCGTAACCTTGACTGGGTCAAAATAACATTTTGCCCTAGAGACTATATCTTGTTCCTTAAGTCCCACTGATCCACTATTGAACAATTTGTTTAAGGTCCAACCTATAAACTAAATCCCTCTCGAGCCAATGAAAGGGTGGGGCCCCTTGTTCAAGACTTGGATTTAGTCCTTAAGGAAACAACCTTTCTACTAACCCTAAAGCGGGTAGGAGCGAACTCCATCTTGTACCCTATGTCTCTAGCTATCGACCCGATCTTAGCCGTAAAATGGGAGGCTTATTGTTCCAGCATCGTTGAGCTGCCCTCACCTATGCAGATTTAAGGATAATTTTGTATGAATAGAAGTTCATAGTTAGCTTAGGATTAAGATTAAGTTACTTAGGTCATCATGATCGAAATAGTCAGTTTTATATAGTTAACGATGTTATAACTTAAAAGTGACTATTTCATGGTTCCAGTCTTATATAAACTCTTTACATAGGATGCCCTTACTCCCATGTCTCTACATAAACAATTCAGGATCATATTTTTGTACTAATTATAAATTAGGCCGCATCCATAGTGTTCCCAGAAAAAGTTATCCAACCTTATTCATACACTATAGGCCGTTTGGGCTATATACTCAAACTTGTTCCATGGTTATGTCTCTACATAAAGTTCAAGTCTACACAAGATAGCCTTATGACTTAAGTTTATTGGATTCAAGATTATAGTATTCTATTTTCACTAATAAGTCCTCAATAAGGTACTTATTGAATAGAATATAATTTAAACTACAAGCTACGAGTTTTAAGCAATAAATTCCAACACTCACAACACCGAATTGCATGGCATCGTGAGAGGTCGAACCTTTGTCGACATGGATAGGTGACGTCACAAGATGTGTGATGTTTTGACTGCTTTGGACAAGGTTCTCACGATGCTGAATTGCATGCCGTCGTGAGAGGTCGAACCTCTACCGACTTGGGTAGGTGACATCGCGAGATGTGTGACGTTTTGACTTTTTTTGACAGTGTTTGCAAAATGCCATAAAGGAATGTATCGCAAGTTTGGGATCCTATGCCGACGTCATAAGTGAAACGTTGGGTGTTCCTCTATAAAAAAACAAACTTCGGGTTCTGTAATTCATAGAATTGAGAAGGGAGAAGGTTGAGAGCTTTCTTTGAAGAAAGACGAGAGTCACCGCCGAGAGAGATCATTTGAAGGGAAGGTCGAGGGAAAAGTTGAGAGTCACCGTTGCCCACTCCATTTTTTGTATGTATGCGCTTGTATTGTATATTCATATTTTTGATATAAAATAGTAAAATGGTATTTCATATTTTAATCATTACACTTCAATTTAAACAATTAGTCTCTGTATTTGCAATTTTTTTAAAAAAATAGTCTTTAAACATTAGTAAACAATAATTTAGTCTCTATACAATTTGTAACGATTTACTTTTTACTGTAAGTGCGTGATATAATCTTGTCAAAATAATAAGAAAAATTTCATTTGATCTTCTTTAGTTCGTAATATATTTTTCACATGGTTGATGGGCAAGCTAGGTAGTCGTCATCTTAAGTTTTTTAAGCCAGAGGTTTGATAGTTGTTCTCTTTGGTTGTTGTTGCTATTTAATTAGTGCATGATTGAGAGTGTTTAAAAATTGTTGATATCACTTTTGACATCTTCACAAGTCAAAATTTCTCCAAAACACATCCTTAATCAATCAAAATTAATTCAATCAAATCAATTTAATGTTTACTTCTACACTTTCAAATTTCATACTATCACGACTAATTTTGAATAATTAATTAAATGCATGTTTCAAAATGTCATAAATGATTTTAACTATTTTACAATCGTTGGCTAGTTGGGTTGTTGGTTGATATTTTTTTTGTCCTAACTATTGTCTGATGCTGTATTATTCTTTTGTCCTGGCTATGTTCATGCGTGTGTCACACTCATGTGGTCTCACAGTTAGTTATTTGAATGTATATTATATGTATTTTTGATATCAAATTTATTGTGTATTTTAGAATTACAATATGCTATATTGAAGTAGTGAAGAAAGAAAAGGAATAGTATGAGAAGTCTATAGAGGAGCTTATATGTAATGAAGGAGCTCAAAGAAAGTCAAATAGTAGCAGTCAAAAGTTAATCATGGACTGTAGCTAGTATGATCATAGAGACATGGACAGAATGTGTGAAGAGGGAAGTTGAACATTATTACGAGTTACATCGAGAAAAATACAAGCTTGCTTCAAACAGAAACAACTCTTACTCTGGTGGTTCCGAATATTGATTCAAAAGAGAGGAGCTGAAAATGACAAGATTAAGAACCGAACAAGTAAGCCATAGAAAGTTCCTCACTTGTATATTAGGTAAATATGATTGATTGTTAAAAAAGCTATTAGTCACATTTACATAATTTGCAAGTGAGAAATTTTCTATGACTTACCGTTCTATTATCAATCTTGTCATTTACTGCTCCTCTCTTCCCAATCAATTTTCTGGAACCACCAGAGTAAGGGTTGTTTCTATTTGAAACAACCTCATATTTTCTCTTGATGCTCCTCGTAATAATGTTCAACTTTTCTTCTTGCACATTCTGCCCATGTCCCTATGATCATACTAGCTACAGTCATGCTAAGGTAATGTGCAGAAGTTGTGAAACTAGCGTCGTCGCTTAGAACTATGTTTTAAGTTTTCATTTTTACTTTTTTGTTATTCATGTAATTTCTAAACCTACGAACGTGTACTTTTTTAATATTTGAATTAATATTAATATAAATTTGATTTGGTATTTTAATAATTTCTTTTTAATTTTACGTTATTGTAATTCAATTTGGAATTTTAATAATTTTGTATTAATTTTATGTTAATTAATAAAAAATTAAATCAGATAACAGTGCCGACGACGCATACTAAACGACGCCAATATACTTGGCGACGTTGATAGTAAGTTATTTGCAATGTCGTTAACAAACATCGGTAGTTCCCCATTGCCGACATATTGACCATGTTGACAGTAACCCTTTATGGACATCGTCCCATTCGCACATGGGGAGAGCCTTTCATGATGCTTTTCTCACGATGATCTTACTGACGTTCGTTTCTACGTCGATAGAGCCTCTCCCCACGCACACTTGGCTTCTGCCAACGTATCTCTGCGTCGATATAACTCTTTCTTCTTGTGGTGTTTGCAAGCTTCTCTCAATAGGGACATCCAATTATACGTAGCCGAACCAACGACCTTTACTTTGTACGACAAGTGAATAGCAAGATGAACCATTACATAAAAGAAAAGGTCGATGGGAAAAGTTTTTTAAAATTACATAATATGAGTACAATATCAGAATGCAAACGATCCAAGTCTATAACACATATTAGTTTTGCGCATAAATCACGAAAAAACTGTCATAACTCCACAATAGGTGTATAAACATCTTTCTTATATGGGCTAAAACATCAATAGGAATTAGCCATTTGAGTAGAATATGTAAGTCGTGAGACTTCAAGTGAGGCCCAAATCAAAAATATATAGGGTTTCCTATTGAAAAAGAGAGGCGCTAAAGAGTGAAATGATCCTTCTAAAATGAAAGGAACGATCATTCTAAAGATAAAGTTCAAAGGAAGGGAGTTGTGTTGGAAAGAATGCGATGAAGGTAGAGTGTCGTGACAAAAGATATTTCTCGCAAGAAAAGTTAGACATTTCAGTGAAGTAATGCGAGGTGAAGTCAGAAAGGAAGTGGGCGGTAGTGGCTTATCGCAAGAAAGAGAAGACGAGGAAGGATGGAAAAAAGAATTTTGATTCCTGAGAAGGAGTAGGTGAGGAAAAGTTTGATTTCTTGAGAGGATAAGGTTTGCATCTCGAGGGAATGTCTAATCTAAAGTTGATTGTCAAGCTTACATCTCAAGTTTGGATTTGGTTGCATGGTGCAACAACATGGTAAGATGACACGTGTAAAGTGATAAATCAGAACTGATGGGTAAAGAAAGTAACAAGTCCTAAGGATTAGTATAGATAAGAGTGAAGACCTAAGATAAGTATTGTTACTTTGGAAATTTCATTGAGAGAGTGTAATAAGTTGAGCTAGTACTGAGAGAGTTCTAGGCGAGGAGAGGCGTTTGGGGAAGAAAAGGGACAGGAAGCTTACATGAGTGACCTTAAACTAAACACTTCTGCGTGAGTGACTTTCTTTCTTAAACACTCATGCGTGGATGATTCGTAATCTAAATGATTTGTAATGTTTTCTAAATGTATTCCTTCTAAGTTTGAGTTATGCATAATGCGTTTTGTATCTCTCTGTGTTATTGTTATTATTGTTCACTGTTTAAAAAGTGAAAACTATTATTTTCTATTGCTTCCTTTCAAGTGAGCAATGCTTATGTAGTGTATGCATAATATGAATAGCGCCGTGTGGACGGCCAATGCAACAAGAAAGGAATGAGTCAAGAAACTTCCTAGATACTATGGATGGAGTGAACATCACAGTAGCTCAATCCCAAGATACTGGTGAGGGTGAATCCTAGTAGGCTTGGCGAGAGGGAAGGATTCATGTGCTTGGTTGAAAGGTATAAGAGGAGCGAATGCGAGATTTCTATGATCTATGAAATGAGTCATTGGAAGACGCATTTGAGAAATGAAA
The DNA here is from genome assembly GCF_025177605.1 of Cucumis melo. Taxonomy (NCBI): domain Eukaryota; kingdom Viridiplantae; phylum Streptophyta; class Magnoliopsida; order Cucurbitales; family Cucurbitaceae; genus Cucumis; species Cucumis melo. Next base: position 13,998,687 of record NC_066857.1, on the reverse strand, counting down.
ATGAATTTGTGCTTGACTTGTGTTCAACAAAAGGTTTTCCAAAAACTTCACTAACTAAGTATTTGACTTACACGTTTAAGTTTCCCTTCCTCAGGTGCTGAAGCGTATAGGCCAAGTCAGGAATGGTAAGATGGGTTGTGACGTGAAAAAGTTGATCAAGTTATCCGTCTTTGGATGGTTTAAAGTTATTACATGCAGGGATAGTTACATCCCAATTTTGTGTGTGGGATGAGTCTTGTCTTTGAGATGACTTGCAAGGCAATCAAGGAGAAGGATAAGAAAGGGGTTCTTAAACTTTTGAACATCTTGACGCGAAGAGTAGCAATCTAGTGGATGAAGTAAGACGTGGAGCTTAGAGCTTAGGTTTTATTATTTTTGCGCCTTGAGAGAGAAGAGATATAAGTGTAAGAGTGTTGGATCAAGTAATAAAAGCATAGTTGTATTTTATATTATTTTCCACTGTGTTGTGTTTGTATCTCTGTTGTGCTTATCGCTTAGTAGCTAAAGAGTTTAAGTGTTGAAGGTTAGGCAATTAAGCTAAGTTTGGTTGTTTTCCGTTGCTTTGTGTTGTAAAGGTCTCCTGAGTCCAAAGTTGGAACTCTGCATTGGAGATTTGTCTAAGAAGATTTGCTTATTAGGCGTTCAACTCATTATCTCATGGAGAGGTATGTGTTGGTTGTTTAGGCGGCACGCCTCCTTCTAGTCGCATGAAGTGGCTAGGAAGGGGGAGCGTGACACTTCAATCCCCATAATTTTCCATCATTCACACTAACACATCGGGATATGGCGAATCCATTAGGAAAATTGACTGATTTTAAGAACTTACAAAAAGCTATCTTCTCACTTGTAGTAAAAGTATATGCAATATGTGGTTTTACAAATTTAGTTTTTTTTTTTTTTTTTTGTTAATGGAAGTCCTTCCATATATTCAAATCTTAAGTTCCAAATGAGCATTTATCGTGTTTTTTTTGTTTTTTCATCAATATTCAACAAAGTCCCAAGCAATTTATCACATATATTTTTGTCAATATGCAATGACATCTAACTTATGTCGTAACATTAGTTTAGATCATAATGTAGCTAAAAAAATATACATTTGTTTGGTTCAGTTAATGGTCCTTTTCTTTTCTTGTCTCATTTGGATGGATGCTTATTTAGTATTGCAAAGTTTAATGAATTGACTTGTTCTACGATCTCATCTCCATTCATCACAACGGGTGAAGGTATACGCTCCAATTTACAATTATGTTTCTTGCTCTTGTGCCAATTGTGGGTAGACGGAAGGTAACATCGATGACCCATGAAAGAGAGTTTTACTTTTATTTTAAGCGAAGATCTATCTTCTTTGCAAGTGGGACTTTCTTGATAACCTTTAGTACTCCATCCTGACAAGTCTCCATAAGCGGGAAAGTCATTAATGGTCCCCAACAAAACATGCATATAATTGAAAGAACTCTCTGCTCATGTAATCGTAAATGCACACTCCATCATACCATAATTCCTTTAACTCTTCAATCAACGATTGTAAATACACGCCAATTTCTTTTCTATGGGACTTTGGTCCCAGTATAAGTAAAGACATGAAAAAATTGGATTCCTTTCTGCATTTTCATGGAGAAAATTATATGGAATAAGCACAACAGGCCACATGCTATATGCAGTACTCATATTTTCAACTAGATTAAGTCCATTTGAAGCTAATGCTAATCGAACGTTCCATGGGCCTAAAGAAAATTCAAGAAACTTTCTATCAAAACATTTCTACCATTCAGCATCAATAAGGGACCTACTACTAGTCCCGCTAGGTGTCTGTTAACTTCCTATTAGAGTCTTGTAAAATAGTACCCCTAAACTAGTACGTTTTCGAACACCCACAATTTGTGATCCCGTAAGAACATCTCTGATTTCGATGAACCCAAAGGAACACCTAGGACAAAACTGGTCTTTAGTGAACTCGAAAGAAACACTAAGACAATCAAACTATGAGTGACCCCGTTGAGTCACTCGTAAACATATCATCTTATACTGGACTGGTGCTCCCGTCGGACTACACAGTCATAAAAAGGTGGTGATCTCGAGGGACACCCATGTGGGTAGGACTCTAATAGATTCTCCTACTAGACCTTCGAACTGAAGTAAGAGCTTGCTTGTAATTTTTCCATTATGCATTGATGTAGCTAAGATGCATAATGACTTTATGTTCATGATGACTGATAGTTATGACTGAGATATGTGGATATTGATATTTAATGATGTTGAAGTTTATGCATGAAATATTAATCTCATGATTAAGAATGCTGTGATTAATATTCATGTCATGCTTATGATGTTATGTTATGCTACATACTATGGATAAGGTGTATTGTTAGCTTTATCTATTAGAGTCGTACTTTCATGGGTGTCCCTCAAGATCACACCTTTTCATGACTGTGTAGTTCGACGAGATCACCAGTATAGTATGAGATGATATGTTTACGAGTGATTCGACGGGGTCACTCACAACCCGATTGTTTGTGTTTCTTTTCAAGTTCACTAAAAACTAGTTTTGTCCTAGGTGTTCCTTTGGGTTCACCGAAGATCAAAGACGTTTCTACGGGATCACAGATTACGTGTGTTCGGGAACGTGCCAGTTTAGGGGTACTACTTTATATAATATTAGGAATGAGTTTTGCTAGCATGGTAAAAAAATGATAACTACTTGATGTTTCTTCAATAATGTTTGCTTCAATGCTGATGTAATATTTTTCCACCTTTGAAAGGATGAAATTAGGACTAGATATGGCTAGCATTATAGATCTCTTGCTTTATTGTAGGATCCATATCTCCCTAATCTTTTCGAACAGGTTTAGTCATAATCAAGTTTTGTTAGATCATACTATTTGTATTTTCTTTGATTCTGAAGGTGGTTGAGATAGAGGCTGAAATATTGAAGTTGTTGTGTTTATTTTCAAAACTGCGATAATTCATGGCGGCGGCGACTCAGCAGCAATGATGTCCAATTAGCTAATTTGGATCCTCCAAAGTAGACAACCAACTCTCTCAATGTAACTCTTTTTTTTTTTTTTTTTTTTTTTTACAAATGATGATCATTTTAGTTAAACTTCTCGCTTTCTTTGTTTTTTGAGTCAAGTTATTGTATATATAAACACAATATTAGGATTTCATTTTGTATATACACATGTAAAAGAGAAATATTATAGTTTTCAAAAGAATATTAATTTTATCGATTTATTGGCATAAAAAAATATTTATCTACATGGACCCAGAATGTCGATTTTTAACTATTTGGCATCATAAAAAGTGGACAATAATGTAACAATTTAATAAAAATAAATTTGTAAAAATAGACCCAAAAAGAAGGCTTTAATGTTAGTTTTAAACTAACATTATTGTGAACTACAATGTCGGTTTAAATTAACATTGTTGGCCTCTTTAATGTCGGTTTTAAACTAACATCAGTGCCCAACTGACATGCTTTAACAACATTATCAAAGATATCGGCTGAAAATCGACATTAAAGGCCTTTAATATGAGTTTTAAATCGACATCAAAGGTATCTTTAATGTCGTTAATGCCGGTTTTAAACCAACATTAAAGCCCAATTGACATTAAAGGGCTTTAATAACACTATCAAAGATGTTGGTTGCCAACTGACAATAAAGCCAAGTTTTGTACTAGTGAGTAATTGACAAAATTTTGAGTAGCTCTTTCAGTAACGGTTGCACTGGTTTTATCCTCCATGAACAATTAAGAAAAGTTGAAGCAACAATAAAAGCTTGGCAAACTACCTTCCATGTCACACCTAGCTAGCAACTTCTCTAACCACAAAAAAATGTATGAATCCAGCAAATGTCGACTCTCTTCACAACACACATGCTAATCTTTTATACTTAAAACTTAAATAAAAAGATATGTTTAACAATATTTTGGCAAAGCTTCTTTCGATAACATAGCGGCGAAAAGCTCCAACATAATACTTATTAAGACTTGGGTTCAAAGCAGCCTGACTATACTAAAAACTTGAAAATTTCTTACATACATTATATAAACACATAGTTTATATAAGTCCACTAAGGACAATGACAACCTGAACCAGTTAGACAAACTGGATGACTAGTAGTGGTAACTACAAGAAATATCATTTACGATAGCATAAAAACACTATTGTAGACTTTCGATACGATTTTAAAATGTTGTCGTAGCCCATGTTGTTAAAATTAAAGTCCATGACTTTCCATAGCGTTTTTACAATGCAATGAAAATGGTATAAAAAGTACACTATGATAGCACATATATGACGCTATAAAGACTTTTCAGTAGCGTTTTATCCACGATAATGCTATAAATGTTATAAAAGTTTTGATAGCGTATTTTATTGAGTTGGAAAAACTCTATCAAAACGTTGCAATAACATTTTTAATAACATTAAAAAATGCTATAAAAGAGTTTTTGTGGTGTTTGATAAATGATGTCGTAGTTCATGTTATTGAAAGTCCTCGACTTTCCGTAGATGGATAAATGAGAATGGCAGCAAGAGTAGAATCGAAAAGAACAATCTAATTTCATCATATTAACATGAAATTGAAAATTGAGCAAAATATAAAATTCAAAACACTAACCATTTGAATTCGAAATTCTCCCTCAAACCTTGACCATTTCATCGATTCCAAGCCATAGACGATCAAGAGTTTTCTCTACTATTATCAGGCTTTAGAATGCGATTGTAGGATTGAATCGAGGATCGATTATGTGGAGAGAAACCAAAAAAATGAACCAACTTCATTTTTCATCCATATTTTGTTCCATCTTCCACGTTCTTCAATTGACATTTTAAAATATAGTAAAATAAACTAATTAAAATATTTACAAAATTTTGGATTCTATTAATGATAGGTATTGCAGTGTCTATCAATGTCTATCATTGATAGAATCTAAAATTTTGTTATATTTTGTAAATAATTTGTCAAATTTACCATTTTTGACAAATATACTTTTTTTTTTCAACTCCATTGAACTTTATATACTTTTTAGGTTCATGAAAATCTAATTTTCCATAAATTGAGACTCCATTTTCTTGAAGTTGCTGGAATTTGATGGTTAAATCAAATTTTATGCAAGTGATTACTCATTGATATCTAAACATTGGCACATGTCTCAAATTAAAATTAAAGACATAAATTGGTCAATTCTGATGATGCCATATGTCTTTATTATGACTGTTGGATCAAATTAATTATTTTGGTCAAATTAAATATTATTAACTTGGGTTAAAATTTAATTGAACAAAAAAATAAGCTTAATTTAATCCAAAGAGTAATTATGACCCAAATCTACGTGGTTGAGTCAATGGGTCTGATCCATGGACAAATTAGGTCCAAGTCCATAAAAGTCCACAAGAGAACTCTATAAATAGAGGAATTCTCTTCATTTGTAGGGATTGGAAATTTTTAATTATAGAAGGTCTAGAGAGAATTCTGCTAGGAGCCAGAAGACTCCCTAACTTCTGAAGCCGATCATCCCCAAGATTAAAGTTCGTTTGAAGATACAAGATTTCTTCCAAGACTCTAACTTTATGAACGTCACGTGCTTCACTTCTTCAAATCAAGCATAGACATCCAACTAAGAGAGAATCAGAGAATCAAATACTAGAGATCGAACCACATCACATTAAATTAACATAAATACAACATCAACACAAGTTCAACTCCATGAATCAAATTTCTGCGGAAATGTCGTGTGAACAATCAGTTTTGCATGTTAATAAGAAATTGAAATTGAATTTGAATTTGTTAAAATTGAATTTTCAATTAATTTAGTTTTATGATTGTCTTATTATTTTATATTAATTAATAATAATAATAAAATAATCATATAATCAAATCCCAATCAATTGATCCAATTCAAATCTTCGAATTTTCGATATTTAAATCTTATTTAATTTAAATATCACTTGTTTCTCAATAACTCATTAATTATATCAAGTATTATTATTTGAACTATTCAAATTTCGATCACTCTGTTCTAACTTTTATTATCATAATGAGTTAGTAGAGGGACCTAGTGAATCTATAGATCATATGGGTTCCAACGATTCCAAATTAACTAATAACTAAACGTTTTAGTCCAAGCTAATCAACATTCGTTAATTAACGGGTTATTCCACAAAAGTTTCATAGTTGCACTCTTCTCCCTATCGATATATTTATGTCTATTTGATCTAATCATGATTAGTAGATTAAACCTTCATAGGTTGTTCGTAATCTTCGCGAGGTCAATTTATCGTTTTACCCCTTAGATTACTTCTTGTTTCTTAAGTACTATTGATCCTCTAATGAATAACTAGTTTAAGGTTCAACCAATAAACCGAATCTCTCTCAGACCAGAAGAGGGTGGGCCACTTTGTCAATACCTGGATTCAATGCATAAGGGAACAATCTATCTACTGAGTCTAAAGCAGTCATAAGCGAATTCCATTTTTCACCTTATTCCCTAGCTATCAATCGATCTTACCCCTAAAATGGGTAGCTTATTAGGCCAACAAAGATGAGTTGTCCTTACCTATGCAAATCTAGGGATAATCTGGTGTGAATAGGAGTTCATAGTTAGCTTCAGATTAAGATTAAGTTACCTAGGTCATCAAATTAAAAGAAGTAGTCAATTTTAAAACATCAATGGTGTTATGATGTAAAAGTGGCTATTTGATGGTCTAGTCTTATGCAAACTCTTTGCATAGGAAGCCCTCAATTTCATCTTTTTCTTAGTAGAAGCACACTCGACAGGAAGAGTCCTACGTAGCTTAATTAGAAAGCCTACCTTTTTTTCATTCACAAATAGCGGTTTATCCTTCTCTCTTTCTAAAAGATCAAATCGGTCAAATCCATTTTTTGCGCCTCTCCTTACTGAAAAGCTCTTCCCGACGAGGTCGAGCCTATATCCAAGGGGGTCTGGTCTCTTTGATGGGGACCTTTCGCTGAGAACCAACCATCATGATCTACTACATCAAATATGCTTTACACCAATTCCTGTATTCAAGCTTTAGATATCAAACCCATTTGACTCTCTTGCTATTTTAGTTGCTCCATCATTCATCTTAGGAGATTATCCCCTTAGCTTTAGTGCATGTTTCTCTTGCCATTGGTGCTGGAACATTCCTCTTCTTTTCCTTAACGACAACTCCCGTAAGAACATCATAATCTCTACTTTTCTCCCCGTTAACAATGAAATTTCCTTCAAATCCTCATCATGTCTAACTACGGAAATTTTGGCCCTCAGTTCACCATTTTCTCCATTGCATCTAATCAAGATCTCATATTTGAATTTAATTTCAATCTTGAACTAGTCTGAAACCATCATGCATATGGTAGCGGCATTTATTGTTTCCAGAAGAATACATAAGGTAATAGTACAAAAAAAAAGGTAAACCAAAGATAGTTGACCCTACCGCCTACCGGAATTCTTCCTGAAGTAACATACTCAACTTGGCTTACTTCTCCCTGTAGTTATCGACCAATCTAATTTATTCCCTTGACCAACTATAACTGAATTTCACATCCTATTTTTGAAATTCACACCTGTACGTCAGCTGTCATCTTTCTAATGCCTTTTCTTTCCATAAGTATTAAAAGTTTTTTTCAGAAGTATGAAACTTATTTGATCACTTGGAGGATAATTTTTTATTTTGATGATACTGATAAAAGTGGAAGGAAATTTTTTATACTGGCCACTACCAATATCAGTTTAAAGACTTCCTTCCCGAATACAAAAATCCTTCTAACATCTCACTCTTTTCGTCCTTCTAATCTCCAATCTATAATGAGAATGTATTATGTAGTTTTTAATATTGAATAGTTTGATAGGATGCAATCTTCCTGTAGGTTTTCCATTGAAAACATCTTATTAGAAGTTGAAGGTAACAGTACTCTAGTATTTGAAATAAAGTCATAAAAAAGAGTAGCTTTACAAATATACTTGACCCTTATTTTTCTTGTTTTCATTTTAAAGTTTAACTTTGAACCTTGCAATTCAATTGGTTGTTAGTGATAAGTTACCCTTTTTTTTTTTTCTCATTGAGAAGTTTTATATATTTTTTATTGATGGTATCAATATTGTGAAGAAATGATTATCCTAACTAGACAACTACATAATTCTCTCCGACAAATTAAGCTTAGCAAGCTTATTTGCCATTTGCTCCTTACATCTTTAGTAGCTTTTGTAGTTTTTACTTTTTCCTTGTGTTTTTAGTACTTCGTAGACTGTGGTGCACCTTTCGTAGTTTTTAAGTTGTTTTGATATTTGTTGTTGTATATATATTTTTTGTTTCAATCAATGTAGATGCTAAAAGTGACAAGTTCACGGTATGATACACTAACCTTGTAGAGGTGGGAGCATAGGGAGAACCATTTTGTAGAATTACTTTATATGGGATTGATAGATGTGTAATTTTGGGAGATTGATTTTAGTTTTGGAAATGTGTTTATATGGGGGTTGATAATTAGACATACTATTGAAAACGATAAACACGAAACACCCGTTTACGTAAAAACCCGAATATCAGGAGAAAAATCACGATATTTTTGTTTTTATTATTTTATGAGGATTTTACAATAGGTACAATGAGGGAGAATAAATAGAATACACAATGAAAGTAAAAAAAGAGAAAAAGATTTAGGGTAAATCTTTCCCAAAACATTATATAGGTGAAGCCCACTAATTCTAACACCCACCCTAAAGTTGGGACGTAAATGTCAACAAGGTCTAAGTACTTGCTAAAACAAAAGTCGAAGTTTGGTATGAGAAGGTTCTTGGTTAGAACATCAGCAATCTGTTGGCTAGAAGGGATGTACGGAATGCATATGCTCCCATTGTTAAGTCTTTCTTTGATGAAATGCATATCAATCTCAACATATTTAATTCTATCATGTTGAATTGGGTTGTTAGCAATACTAATAACGACTTTATTATCACAAAAACAACATAATTAATTGGTGTCTCACATTCTTGATGAAGATCATATAAGACTTTCTAGAGCCAAATTTCCTCAAATATTTCCAGAACCATAGCTCAGTATTCGACCTCAACGTTGCTCTTGGCCACAACATTGCTTCTTACTCCTCCAAGTTACAAGATTACCCCATATAAAGGTATAATAACCGGAGGTAGATTTTCTATCAACAGCAAATCTTGTCCAATCTGAGTCGGTATATGCTTCAATGGTCTTTCTTTCTATTTTTCTAAACATAAACCTTTTACCAAGTGTCATTTTCAAGTATCTCAGACTTTTGTTGACAGCTTTTATGTGTTTCTCGTAAGGATCCTATGCAAACTAGCTGACAACAGTCACAACAAAAGAAATATCAGGACGAGTATGGGATAAGTAAATCGATTTACCCACAAGATGTTGATATTATTATTTATCAATTGGAACTTGATCATTAGAGTTTCCTAGTTTACAGTTAATTCAATAGAATTTTCAGTAGGACGACATGCCCACATACTGTGTCGATCAGCAAATCAAGGGTATATTTTCTCTGAGACACGAAGATATCTTCTTTAAATCTAGCCACCTCCATTCCAAGGAAATACATATTTCCTAAATTCTTGATTTCAAATTCATCACCCATTCTCTGCTTTAGTTGATTGATTTATGTTTGATCGTCTTCAGACAAAACAATGTCATCCACATAAACTATTAGATATGCAATCTTTCCGGTCTTTGAAACCTTTGTAAATAAAGTATGATCAGAATGTCTCTAACTGTACCCTTGAGACTTGACAAAGATAGAGAACCTGTCAAATTACGCTCTCCGTGACTATTTCGACCGTATAAGGGGTTTAAGGATTTACCTTAAAAAAGATTTAGGGTAAATCTTTCCAAAAACACCCTATGGGCCAGCCCACTAATTCTAACGCATACTTTTGAACTTGTTCATTTGGGGTTGACTATATTGTTGTAGTTAGACTATAATGTTAGAATTGTTCATATTGGGATGCCTAAATTGTTTTTAGTTTTGAAATCCTTCACAAGCTTGTAAGTTTGTATATTGACAATGTTGAAGTGAACTTTCGTGAGAAAGATTGGTGACAATTTGGTCGGAAATGTATTTGTTATTTATTTGATTGATGAATGTGAGTGTATATATACATTTATCTTAAATTTACTCTTCATTTTCATCTTCCACTTTTTGACATTCCTATAATACAAACATTTGTCTTTCATCTTTCTTCTTTAATTTTATATTTATGTCACTTTTGTCCATGTATCTTAAATTTGTCCTTTCATCTTTGATGTTCCTCTTTTTCTTTTTTGACATTCCTAAGTTATAAAAGCATTTGTTCATCTTTCATCTTTCATCTTTTTCTTTTTGACATTCATATTATATGAGCATTTGTTTTTCATATTTCATCTTCTTTCCTTTTTTAACATTCCTAGTAGAAACACTCATCTTTCATCTTTCCTTTTCTTACATTCCTATTAGACACACTCATCTTTCATCTTCCACTTTTGACTTCCGTATTAGATACAACATTATTATTCACAAACAACTTATTATGCAAACATTATTCACACACACAGTATGATCATACCATGAATCCAACTATCATTTGTATTTATAACTAGGGTTTTTTCAAAAATAGAACAAAACGCGAAAATATTTACACTGTATAGAACAATTTTAAAAAAGAAAAAAACCCATAAGTCAATTACGTGAAATAACAAAAATTACCCCGCAAATTAATCAATCACACACACATGAAAAAATAATTTTGTAAATAGTCTAAATGACCTTATATCTAGTCTAAACGATCTCTTAGCAACATTCTCTGAGCAACGATCTCTTAGTAACAATCCCTTAGCAATGATCTCGTAGCAAGTCTAAACGATCTTGTACCCTTGTATCAAGTCTAAACGATCTTTTACCCTTGTACCAAGTCTAAACGATCTTGTACCCTTCTACCTGGTCTAAATGATCTCGTAGCAAGTCTAAACAATTTTGTACCTTTATACGAAGTCTAAACGATCTTATACCCTCCCACCTAGTCTAATCGATCTCGCTAGCAAGTTTAAACGATCTTGTATCCTTGTATCTATTTTAAACGATTTGATCTTGTACCAAGAAGAAAAAAAAATGAGAAATGAAGAAGACGAAAGAAACTCTAGAAGAGGAAATGAAAAAATTGGTAAATACTTACATAAATAACCATAATATTGTAAAATGAATAAGATGTAATAGTATGAAGAAATTAATAATATAAAAAGGAGATGAATAAATCGTGAAGAAGAAAAAAAAGAAGTGAAAAAATGGTCAGCATTATTCAAGAACAAACCCGGAATTTTTGAAAATACCACGAGCTTTTTAATTTTGTTACACGGGTCGTAACTATTTTGCTACTTTTTTATATTTATAAAAATTAACCTTATAATGACTAATTATTTAGTTTAATGTTATATACTTTTAGAACTTACGTATGTATCTTAAATTATACCATGAATGGAAAGCCAAAAGTTTTGCATCCATCGTTTGACTCCTAAAAGATTATAAAGAGGCATGATCTCTTTAATTTTTTTTTTTAAAAATAAAGAATAAAATATTTGCCTTTTTTATCTCAAATTCTAAAACTTATTTATTTATTTATCTTAAATTGTTTAGCAATTACCCGACAATATATTGTTTATATGAAAAATGTTTGTTAGTTCAATCCTAAACCATCCCTACGACAAAACATAACAATCTCCCTTAGTTTGTAAGGGAAATTATTCTATGGATGACGAAAATGCTTAAAAAGAATAAATTCTATATTACGACTACACGTAACAATTTGCAGATCGAAGTCGAGATCTGTTGTGAAGCAAACTTTGTATTTCTCCTGGCAGGATCTGAAAGTTTTAGAATGAAGGAAATATATAAGAGCTTACCATAGTCTTTTCAAGACAATTTCGGAATCACCATCACAGTTTGGGTGAAGAAGAGGACGCCAATGTTACGGAACATGTAAAACTATACATGCTTTACATGTAAATGTTCTCTGCTTTGTACGGAAGCTCCGGAGTTAGCTAAACTTGACATGTTAGAGCTTGCCATATTTTTTGATGAAAATATCTTCGGAATCACCATCATGGTTTCTAGACAGTCGAAGATAAAGGAGAACCAGATTCTCTCTTAAAGGAAGTTAATAAGAGCATTCCATAGTCTTTTATGGAGATTCATAACTTGCACATTTTTTCCTTTGTTCTTTTGGACCTTGTTGTACTTTGTCCAAATAGCAGCACCATGAATCTCAGCATTTTGAACTTCATTTTTTGGGAACAACGAAAAGTTTGAGAGGAAAATTTTGACGAAAAGTTTGAAAACCTAAAATATAATTGTTTGTGATAATTTAGGGGTTTTAAAGGAAGATGAAGAGACGAAAAAGGAAGAGTTTTTTTTTTTTGTGTCGTACTCATTGATAGGTTAATAAATACGTATTTACCTTTTTCACCCACAAACCCTAAACTCTACATATATATGCAACATGACCTTAATTCCTTTAATCTTATAACTGAAATCTCTCTCACTAACTACACGATACGGGTAAATGATCGATCAACCGCATACAGTAATCTAGATTTGACTATAATATCTGATCTGAATGTAAACGATTTGTTACTAAGTCTACACGATCGTTCTACTAAATCGAAACGACCAAGTATTATATGTTAAATAATCATCTAGTGTTGTACAAATGATCGTTTATGTAAGTAAACGATTTTTAAAAAAAAATCTACACGAACTCTTCTTTTTACAAAAAGTGTTCCAAAGGAAGATGATTGGACGGATATGGAAAAGTTTTTTTCCATTGTTTTTGCTGACAACTTAATAAATATGAATTGATTACAATTACTTACAACACATGTATTTAGCCTCTAGACGTGGTCCCCACTTCACCTACCCTTTCTATATTTTACTTCATGTAAATTTTGAAGATTGTTTCCAAACCAACGTTTATAAACGATGGTTTATACCTTTTTCACCCACAAACCAACGTTTACACTTATTGCTTAATATATATTAAACGAAGTTGTACATAAACGATTATTTACAACATGTGAACAATTATGTAGTTATCGGAAAGGATCACGGGTTCATGTTAAAAATATATTTGAATAGATCTAAATGATATTATCATTAAATTTAAACGATCATTCAATAACCTTTGAACGGTTGGTCTGTTAGTCATAAACGGTCATGTGGTAATCTATAAATGAATGTTTATGAAACTGAACAATATGATAATAAAATCCAAACGTTCTAAATGAATGTGTGTATTCTTTATTTTAACGATTGTTTTATAATATGTAGTCGTAAACGTTTTTAACGAAGTGTAATACAGAGAAATATTCAAACATGTACAATTCCTTGATTTGTTGATTTTTACTCTCTGTTTCCTTCAACTGCTTGATTTACCTCAATCTTGTCTTCGCCAACCATGGAATCACGAGCAACTCATATTCTTTGTTCTTGCTCTCAATCTCCTACATTATCTTTAGCAACCAAAACTTCCTCTAGTTTTGTACAAACCACCAAAAAGTATGTACAATCATGTTAACTCAGAATGATGGTCTTGGTTAAAATGATTGTATACCTTTTTCGATGGGTTACAAATTTCCATATAGATAGGAAATTTATAGCTGGTTGTTTCTAGATGAAGTAGGTAAGAGCCTACCATGGTCTTTTATAGACATTTTCGGAATCACCATCACAATTTGTTTTGTCAAATCTCATATCCATTTCTTTCCATCTGCATCTTGCACGCTTTTTTCTTCTTCTTTTCAATCTTGTTCTTCTTCATTAAGATAGAAGCATATTGAAGTACAATTTAAGAAAGGGAAATGTTTGAGAGGAAAACATTGGAAACCCTAAACAATTGTGTAGTTATGTCAAATGATCTTAATTGATTATTTACAACACGCAAACTCTTTTCATAGTCTCCATGTGGTTTTAAACGATTGTGTTATTGTAAAGGAAAATGAAGATGAAGGGATGAAAAATGAAGCGTCTTTTTGCGTTGTACTTGCTGACATGTTAATAAATGCAAATTGATTATTGATAAAACGCTTTTTGACCAATTTTACCCACAAACCCTAAAACTCTACACATAGTTGCCACGTGGCCGTAATACAGTAATTTTATAACTAAAATCACATTTTTAATTACATGATAGGTTTTTAACGATCAGTTAAGATCACATAATAATGTAGACAGTTCTGTAATAAAAAAGATATCTGTTTGAAATGCAAACGATCATTTCGTTAAACCTAAACAACTGTGCTAGTTTATCTAAACGATCTGATTATACGTTTTACGTGATGGTAATATATATGTTAAACGATTGTGTACTTATTTCAAACGATCTTTGAGTATGTTAACCAATCTCGTTATTACAATTAAACTATAAATGATGATTGTTAGTCTTAAACTATCTTGTTGTATTCTATAAATGATCGTTTATGTGACTAAACGATTTGATAATAAACCCAAAAGGTCTTTAAAGCATAATCGATCTTCAAAATTAAAAATTTAATCTAACAATCGATTGATAACAACCAAACGATAAAGTTAACTATTATAAATGATTGTTTACAACATACAAGCGATAATGTTAATTTTTTTAAACGACGGTTTGAAAACATGTAATCGCTAACATTAATTATATTAAATGATCAATTTACAACATCTAAGTGATGATGTTATACAATTTAAATGATCTCCTAGTTAATGCAAAACGATTAAATGTAAATTTTTAACATATATAAAACAGAGAAATTCTAAAAAGTTCTTATACATTGATTGTAAACGTTATTACATGTTTTCATTTTATGTAAATTTTACAGAACATGTTCATACACATAACGTGATGACAGTGGAAAAATGTTTAAAACAATTGTATTGTCATCCATCATTATTTTTGAAAAGAGTCCTCAAACATCGGCTTTGTAAGTTTTCATTAATTGCAACAAACATCTGACATTCTTTCCCTTCTCAAGAAATTCAAAGGCTTCTAATAGAAGGTCTTCGTCGATGTTTGGTAATGCCTACACAGCTTCAATGGGTTGTGCACTTGACCAAGTTCGTGCACAACCTCGCAAGAATCGTACACCAAATACCAAGGATATCTTCCTTTTTTAATCCCGTCATCTTCCAACTTGACCCGAAAGAGGCCTCGGAATCTAGGAAGTTGTTAAGAGTATACCATAGTCTTTTTTAGACATTTTTGGAAGCATCTTGCATGTCATTTCCTTTTTTTTCTTGATCTTATCGTTCTTTGTCCAAATAGCAGCATCTTGAATTTCAACATTTAGACCTTTATTTTGTCAGAATGAAGAAAAGTTTGAGAGAAAAACTTTGAGGCAAAAAGTTGAGATTGTAATTGCTTGTGAGAATGATTTTAAAGGATGAAGAAGATGAATTGATGGAAAAGAAATCGTTTTTTTTTGCGTTATACTTGCTGATAGGTTAACAAATGCGAATTGATAATCTAATGGTTTGTAATGAATGAGGAATAGTTTTATAGGAAAAGTTGAGAAACTTAAGATCTATTGGTTTGTGATAATGGTTTTAAAGGAAGATGAAGAGGAAGAGACGAAAAATGAAGCATCTTTTCGTGTTGGACTTGCTAACAGGTTAATAAATGCGAAGTAATTATTGACAAAACGCGTTTTGACCATTTTTACTCACAAACCCTAAAACTCTACACATGGTCGCCACCATTGTGCTAGTTTAGCTAAACGATCTGGTTATACGATTTACGTGATGGAATATATGCTAAACGATTTATGATTTGATTATTTACAACACGTGTATTAACTATTTTCACCCATAAACTCTAAATTTTACACATGGTCGCCACGTGGCCTTAATTTCCTAATTTTATAACCGAAATCACATTCATTAATTACACGATAGACGTAAACGATCACTAGATTTTAACCAACGGTATTGTTGTATATTCATTAATTACATGTTATACGTAAACGATGTTGTTATATATTTTACATGTAAATGATGTTGTAATATATTTTACACGATCGCAAAAAGATATAACGTTAAACGATAATGTTGTACAATTAGACGATCGTGTAGGATATTATTTACAAGATGTTTTTATACATTTTACATATCAACAATGTTGTTATACAAGTTACCCGATCGTAAAGGATATTATTTAAACGATTGTGTAGTTATACGATTAGATGATAGTATTGTTGAATATAAACGATCGTGGTAATAAATGTAATTGACCCCATTATACGTTTTACAGGATAGTGTAGGATATAAAGAGTGAAATAGAATACAAATTTCTTGATTATAAAATAAGAAAAATTTTAAAAGTTAAATTTAAAGATTTGAAGCTTTACAAACACTATAAATCATCTCCAAAAAATTGAAAAAAATTTAAGTCGAAAGATGGAACATAATCAATGTATTCTTGAGTTGACATTCTCCTTTCATTTTTCTTGTTGTTTTCTTCTTGTGTTGAGATTGGTTGTCTCCATATCATTTTTGAAATTTTTGTCTTTTTTTGCTCACCACCATTATTTTCCTTTTGCTTTTCCTTAATTTCTCTTTTGTTTCCTGTTCTTGTGCTGCATGTTCTTGACTGCTATCAGTGTCAATTTCTTCTTTAGTTTCATTATTATCAACATCATCATCTTCAATCAACTTTTGTTTCCCTTTTGCTGTATCTTTTTTATTTTCTTCCCCTTGTTTTTCTATTTTGTTCTTCAACGATTACAATATTTCCCATTGAATCTGGTTTTGTTTTGTTTTGTGTTCCTGCCTCCTATTTTCAGCTTCTTCTTCTTTTTCTCCATCTTCAACTTCAATTGTCTAAAGGTAAAAAGAGAATGTGTTATCAAAATGATTGTGCAAGAAAATGTAGACAACTGTGCAATATAAAGATCGTTTAAATATGTATACACGATTGTGTAAAATATATAAACGACCGTATAACATATATACACGATCAAGAACCAATTGAATAGCAAAGAAATTAAAATGTGTGTAAACTAAACGAACAGTCGTGTGAAATATATAAACGATCCTGTAAAATATATATAAACGATCGTTTAACATAAACAAACGATCGTTTAATATAAAGAAACGATCAGTTAACATAATTAAACGATCGTGAAATCAGTTGTATATTAAACAAATTAAAATCGTTGTCAACACTTGTGTTTTTGGTGTTTCTAAATTTATGATTTTGTTGTTCTCTTCTTCTTCTTCTTCTTCATCTATCTGCAAGCACATAAAGTAAGAATGCTTAGAGACATCATGAAGAAAACACATCTAGACAGAGTTAGACTTCTATCTTTGTCTATATGATATAAATTATATTTATTGTTTGGAAAAGAATTAAACCTGCGATAATATTTGTGTTTTGGGTGTTTCTAAATCTTTAGTTGTTATTGTTTCCAAACTATTTTGTGTTTCCAAAACGACAGTTTCTTGTAAAGAAAAAGAAACAAAATAATCGTGTTTTATTTGAAAATTAAGCAACATTAAACAAAACAAAGGAGTATATAATGAATAAGGCACTAATTGTAGAGCAATGTGTTGTTATATATTTCATCATTGTATTAACTTTCTCATCTTTTTCAAGAAGATCAAAGCTACAAGTAGGTGGTCTATTTTTCTCCATGACTTTTGTATATGGAATATCTTTCTCATTTTGTTGTTCTTGAAGTTTGGCTAATGGTGGTGGAACATTCAAGCTTCTCATAACCATTGGCAACATGCTTTTTGTTTCTTATATTTCTTGTTTTAATAATATTTGTTATGTTTCTATTTTTTCTTGATTTTTTCTAATTTCACTTATTTCATTTAAGATTTTGTTTGTTTCATTGTTTTTTTTCATTTCTTTCTCTTTTTTTTTTATGTTGCTTTGCTTTTTCTTTTCTTTCATACTTCTTAATATCTTTGAAATATTTCAAAATTGTTTGAGACTCTTTTTCTAATGAGTCTAGAGGTGTCATAGAGAACTACAAATAAAATGATATTAGATTATTAGTGAAAAAGTAGCAAATGTATTGATAAAAAGTGATAGATTTATATCATCATCTATTCAAGATAGACATGGATAGAAATCTTTCATTATCTATCTAAATAGACATATATAAAGCATGCTCTAAATTTACTTACATTCTCAAATTCAAAAATGTTGATGTTTAGAGTCCTCTAGTCACTTGTTTCCAAACATTCCCATGTTACAATTGTTGGCCCTCACTACTAGAAAAAGAGTCATTCTTGACGGTTGCAATTTTATGTTCTTGACAGTTTTTGAAAAAAACTTCAAGAAAAAGATGATTTAAAAGAAAAACCGTCACGAATTTTTATGAGAAGGAGGAGGGTAGTCAATTTTCAACTTTCTTGACAGTTTTAAAACATCAAGTAATATGCGTTTTTCCTTGACATTTTAAAACCGTCAAGTATTATCTATTAAATTCTTGACGTTTTTAAAACGTCAAGAATTTTTATAAATTCAACATTCTTGATGTTTTCTAAACGTCAAATGATATGTACTTATCCTTGGCATTTTAAAAACGTCAAGTAATATTGATTAAACTCTTGACGTTTTAAAACGTCAAGAATTTTTATGAAAAGATGGAGGGGAGTAATTTTTCAAATTTTTTGACAGTTTTTAAATGTCAAGTAAGACACTTTTCCTTGACGTTTTAAAAATGTCAAGAATTACTAAATAATTAAAAAAATAAAAACCAAATTTTTTTTTAAAAAAATCTAATTTTCCCCCTTCTTTTTACTTTTTCCCTTTCCCTCCACACAAAACCCCAATTTCCCTCTTCCTTTCTCACAACCCACGCGATCCCAAAGTCACCAATCCCGAATGCTGCTGAACGTCGCAGAACACCATCGACGCTTCTCGTGCTCACCCATCCTGAACGTCGTTAAACGCCAAATGCTAACTTCCATCCAAACGCCGAACGCCGCTCCCCTGCTCCCTGAACACCATATCCCGAATGCCACTCCCCTGCTCGTCGAATGCCGAATGCCGTCGCCGCTCCTCGTGCTCGATTAAGTCCTCCATCCGAACGTCAAACCCACATAGTACAACAAATACATCTAAACACCACCGACTCACCACAATTATTTGTGAGATTAGCTGATGAACTGCAATGTCTTCGCAAGATCCACTCCCAAAATGGACTTCCAAGCCTTATGTAATGGGCATTGTTGAAGCTGGTCGAGGCTCTGTTTTAGGTTTTCTATTTTCTTATCTGTTTCATTTCATTTCTGTCTCTGTAACTCCGTTTCGATCATCATATTTTTGGGATACTTTTCTTTCTGAAATATTGCTGCATTTGATTTCAGGTCCAATGGTGTATGGATGTTTGTACTGCGCCAGTTCCTATTAGGAAGAACTTTTGTTTTTGAATTTTGCAGGTTTGCAAAATTTATGCTTCTGTCGATTTTCTTTTTTACTGTTAATCATCATTCTCTAACGTCGATGGCGAAACCTCATTATCTTTGCTAGTGCTTTGATTTTTTTGTCGCCGAAAGGTAGACCCCAACATATATCAATCTCTCTCTCGATCTATGCCATTAGAGCTGTTGTGGGTATGTTTTGGTGAGTATTTATGGTTTTCTCTGAATTATTTTATATCAATAGGCTTTTGACTCAAATTAGTTGATAACCATCATATTTAGTTGATAAATTTGAGTTATTCGAAAGATATTAATTGTTGTCCAGCCACAACTTGTGGAATTTGGGCTTCTTTAGCACATTTTGGGTAAGAATCACTAATAGCTTCTTACAAACTACTTCGAGCTTTGTGTTGCATTGAGTTCCTTTTTGCCTTTAGTTTTTTTTTTAATTCATAAGGTGTATGTGGTTCGAATGTTCACGTGTTATTCTAGTCTGATCTGTAGGGGAAAATAGTTGTATTCAGATTGAAATGTTCCAACTCCATATATTGTTTACTTGATGCATTGAATATCTTTGATATTTCTCTTATACTTGGTTTTTCCTCTTTTCATTGTCTAATGTTGAATCAAAACAAGAAACATCACCCATTAGATTTGAATACATTGAAAGGTCATGGAGACTTTGCCAGTAGATTATACTTCTCCTCAGATGGAAGTAATCTAGCGACGGTAACATAGTTAATCCTACTATATCAAACTGTTTTTCACTTGATATTACCTTTTGCTTCTGTTGCTTATATGCTATGATGGAAGGGAAATATATATAACTAAGAAGGTCATAATGTGAATATTGCCTCTACCTACATTTTATTTACGATCATGGCTGAAGAATTTTCAATTGAAACTCTCTCTGTAAAATCATTTTTCAAGCAATATTTTAATTAGACTAAGTATGATAAGTTTGTGCACGTATCTTTTTTAGTTGATAAGATACACATTTTCTATATTAAGCTCATATATTTGTGATACGATGTACCAAAACTCTACCAAAGTGTTGCTTATGTACTTGCTTGAAATACCTGAGTTGAATGGTAGACATTTTCTTGGGATATACGATTGAGTTGAAATTTTGGAATTGGTATCTATTTCAACAGTGCTTAGATGCTTTCCAATTTAAGAGTTCCATGGGTGATTAAATTTTGCACGTATTCAGGATAATTAACAATAACATAGTTGTTTTTTTCTCAAAGGTTCATGTTGAATTAAGGAAATGGCAACTTGACTGGGTTTTGGATGCCATTGTTTCCATTTGGGTATGTATGCTTCTTCTCTCTTTCTCTCTCTGCTCTTCATTCTGGAGTTTAAGATCTGTTTTTCTCTTTGAAAAATTGAGTGTTGGGATGACAACAGACTAATTTGTATTGGGATGAAGTACTTGATAAATGTAGAATGTAAACTCCATTACTTACGTTGTTCAGGTAGTGGAGAGTTCTTTATTAGTTTTATGTTGTCCATATATTTTATGTCTTGCTAATTTTTTTGTTCAATAAAGGTGATGACTTGAGGCTTTATTCATATCAATTTGATTGAGAGCTAGAAACGCTCGGTTGTTTTAGTTACATTTGGTAGTTGTGAATGTCAAATTCTTTTTAGTTTTATCTTTCAGATGTTGAAGAGTTCCATCAACAATGTGATCCTAGTACATGCTTGTATCTCTATTTGCTTCTTCTTATCTTCTAAGCTACAAATTTATTGTAAATGAAGTTGAGTTGTGTGTTATTGTTATCTGGAATATTTACTTTTGTCCCCATCTCCTTTCATTTAATAGTATGTGCATTTAATTTGTCCATTTGTTTTCTCGTCTCTTGTTCATCACAAGTATTGGATTTTACATTCTTGATCTTAAGTTTCTACTTATAAAAATGATAAACGTTATATGAATTCCCATAAAGAAACGTGAAATCTCTAAAAAGGCCAAAGCTCCTTCCTTCTTCCTTCTCTCTCTCTCACTTTCATTTTCTGTACAGAAAGCTTTGTTAATGTATTTTAATGTATAAAATGGAATTTGTGAATTTGTTGCCTGTAGAACATTTAAAATGGGAAAGAATCTGGCATAAGTTTGGAATTTGTTGTTTTGTTTTTCCTCTGTTGCAGGAATGATCAATATATGATCATGAATTAGCTTTCATTTACTTCTCTCCTTGATATACATGCCTTGTAGATTACACATTTCAATTATCCTTGATATGCATGCCTTGGTATTGTTATTTGGGGCACTTAGTTAAATTTTGAAGTTTGGAGTAAATATGTTTGTAGAGTTAGTAAATAGGGTTAAGTTCTTCATTTTCATGTTTTTGGATTCGGTATGTTAAATATCAAACTATTTCTTTTGATGGTATAAAAACTTTCATGAATACTAATTCATTTATTTTGCATGTTTACAAATTGATACACGAAAACCATACTCACAGGCCGAGTTAAATGAGGTGCAAGTTGAGTTAGCTGATTTTTTTGGATTCGTACATATGATTGTGATTCTGAAGCAGGAAACTTTTGGTTGTGGCTGATTTTTTGAATTGTTCATATGGAGGTGGGTTGATTGGTATACTTTTGAAACTTTTTGTTATGGTAGCCATATTGAAACTTTGTTGATAGGTTATTTGTTCATAGGTGAATAGTTCATATGGAGGGGGGTGATAGGTGAATTATTTTGAAACTTTGTTGTTGTAGCCATTTTGAAACTCTGATGGAATTGTATGTTGGTTTTGTAAATGATAAGAATATTTGTAAAGTTTTGGAAATGATATGGTGAAAGGTTTTATATTTGATGAATATTGTCATTTATATGTATTTATGCAACAATTGTTGGACCATTATACAAGACAAATTGGAGAATAATATAGGAACAAAAATATAATTGAATTACAATTAAAAAGAAAAAAGAAAAATACTTTACGGTTTTAAAATGTCATAAACAATTGCATTCTTGACGGTTTTTAAATGTCATAAACAATCACTTTCTTGACAATTTTTAAATGTCATGAAAAAACATACTCTTGACTGTTATCAAAATATTCTTGATAGTTTTTGTCATGGATACTCATATTATTGGCGGTTCTAAATTGTCATGAACATTTGTACTCTTAACGGTTTTAAACTATCATAAAAATTTATATACTTAGCAGTTTGAAACTGTCAGCATTCACTATTTTTGACGGTTTTACCAACTGTCAAGAACTTTGACAGTCTTGACACTAGCTTCAATGACGATTTTAAAACCGTCAAGAATAATGGTTCAGAACCGTCAAGAGAGTTTGTTTTTGTGGTAGTGTCTTCAATTGCAAGCTTTCTTCTAAACCCAACATCTAAATTGGAAAGTCTTCGTATTGTCTCAAAGGCCCAATAGACTAAAGCTAGGGGAAACCCTTGAAGGTATATAACATCCTTGTCACTGTAGGATGCTTTTTTCAAGAATTGATTTGTTACAATGTAAGATAACCTTCCCCATGGATACTCTTTGAAGTTTTCTTCATTATCTAATATGTCTAGATGTTGGAGATTTATGTGGTTGTGTTGTTGCTTGGGAATTAAAAATGCTTCTAAGATATAGAGGTTAACTAGTTTTTCTTTCAATGAGTCTTCCTCTGTAACGACCCAACTCCTTATACTGAATCGAAGTCATTACTCAATATAGAACAAGTGGTTTAAGTCATAAAATTTTATTAAAAGCATACGGTTCAAGAAATTCATTTATAAAAGCATAAACAAGGTAGTCGTGCAAAAATGTAAAAACGTTCTGAAATCCTACTCGGGCCCTATCTACATAAAAGATAGTGAAAAATAAAAAAAGTACTCAAACTCAAATGCTAAAATCTGAAATAAGAAATAAGCGGAAGCGGTAGTCCCTATGGCCCTCCTCGGTCTCACTTCGGGTCGCTCGCCAGTTTGCCCTTGCCCTTGCCTCGTCCTCTACCTGAAAACATAAAATGGAGAGAATGAGTATAAAAATACTCAGTAAGGGACCCACTACTAGTCCCACTAGGTGCCTGTTAACTTCCTGTTAGAGTCCTGATAACTGGTACCCAATCTCTGGCACGTTCCCGAACACGTGCAATCATGCGCTCCCGTAGGAACGTAACTCTGGTCTTCGGTGCCCGGGGACACCTAGGACAGTCGGGATGCGAGGACCCCGTCGAGTCACTCGAGTCATGTCTATATCATGCTAGACTGGCGTCCCGTCGGACCACACAGTCCTCAATAGGTGGTGATCCCGAAGGACACCCATGCAGGTACGACTCTAACAGAATCAAGCTAACAGGTACCCTAATTGCAGTATACATACACATGGCATCAGCATATAACATGTCACATAATCATTTCTACATTCTCCGTCCCGACATTCGTCGTAACCATAATGGATCTTGCCACACATAACAGGCTATAGCACAACTATATCGTCATTTGCATCATACTAGCGTTTATTTCAGGCATCATACTGTCAAATCCTCAATATGCAACATAGGGCATACACAGTCTCATACTTCAAACATGAAACTAGTAGTAGAATCTCTTACCTGGAGATTCACTCGACGAGTCCTAACCGCAAGACACGTGTGCTTTCCAAGCAACGGGATCCTAAATATTTAATAACGCCAAAGTTCGTAAATAAGTCACCAACGGCTAACGGTTAAAACTCGGTTGAAATAACTTACCCCAGAAAAGGTTGCAGTGGTTGAGCCCCTACTGAAGAAAATCTCCCGCTGCAGCAGTTACTCGGTCCAAGACGTTCCTTAGGAAAAATAATTTAATTTAGTCCAAATTAAATTATTTAGCGCCCAAAACATTGGGTCGTATTGGGGAAATGCCCAAAATAAATACTTAATTTACCAAAAATAGGTGGGAGGAGCCAAAATAAGCTTGGCGGCTCGGCTGGAAAATAGGGCAGGAACCGGCTCGGCTTGGAGGCTGGAGATCGGCTCGGCTCGCGGTGCAGACAGGCGCGGCTCAGCTTGGACAGGAACTACGCGTGCGGCTCGGCTTGCAACAGGAGGGAGACGCGGCTCGGCTACGCAGAAGCGCGCGGCGCGGCTCACACGCGGGTGCACGCGGGCGCGGGTCGGTTTCCGGAATACGGCGCGCGTTGGCTCGGGTCGCGGAGCGGGTCTTCGGTCGGGTCTGATCTTCGCGCAGAGTGACGCTGACTTCCGGACTCGGGTTGCGCGACGGGTTGCGGTGGTCCGGCTTAAATGCGGCTTCGCTCGGCGGCTGCGGACGGGGGCTGCTCGGCGTCGAAACGAAGCGACGCGATTCGGCTTCGGCTGGCCGCCACGATTCGGCTTGCAGACGCGATGGGCTTCGGCTTCGGCTTGCGACTCCCGACTGAAGGCGGCTTCGATCCTTGGCGTGCGGCGGCTTCGATCCTTGGCGCGCGGCGGCTCGACGTGGACCGATCTTCGACGCTGCTGGGAGACCGGCGTGGTGACCTACGGCGGTTGACTAGCGGCGGCGGCGGCGGCGGCGGCGGGGGAGATTGGGATTTAGGGTTTTCTTCTTTTTTTTTTTTTTCACTTCTTGGGGAAGAGGTGAACTACACGCTTTCCAAAGCCCCCTTTTATAAAAGAATTAATACTAAATAAAAAACATAAATATTATTTCTTTTATCCCCCCCTTTTTTTTTTTCTTCCTACTTTAGTCCAAATAACAACCAACTTAACAAATTAAATCACCCACAAAA
The DNA here is from genome assembly GCF_025177605.1 of Cucumis melo. Taxonomy (NCBI): domain Eukaryota; kingdom Viridiplantae; phylum Streptophyta; class Magnoliopsida; order Cucurbitales; family Cucurbitaceae; genus Cucumis; species Cucumis melo. The sequence continues at coordinate 13,973,532 of NC_066857.1, read as the reverse complement.
ATCTCTAAATCTTCATTAATCACGAGTAAAAATTTCCTCAATTCGAAAGAAATTTCAAGAATTTTACTCTTAAGACGATAAAAAGGGAAGACAAATTTGGCGGGGCGTTACAATCTCCCCTCCTTAGAAAACTTTCGTCCTCGAAAGTTCTAATCCTCGAACAGCTCGGGGTACTGGGCTCTCATGTCCTCTTCTTTCTCCCACGTGGCCTCTTCCACTCCATGGTTCTGCCAAAGGGATCTTGACCAGTGGGATTTCTCGACTGCGAAGCTTCTTGACCTCTCTTGCCAAGACCTCGACAGGCTGCTCCTCGTAGCTCAAGTTCTCGCTAAACTGTAGTGGCTCGAAGTCCACCACGTGTGTTGGGTCTGCGACATATTTCCTCAGCATGGAGATATGAAATACGTCGTGCACTGCAGCAAGGGATGGGGGTAGCGCCAAGCGATAAGCCACGGGGCCAATCCGCTCCAGTATCTCGAACGGCCCTACGAAGCGTGGACTCAGCTTCCCCTTCTTCGCGAACCTCAGAACACCCTTCATGGGTGCAACCTTCAGAAAGACCATATCTCCTACTTCGAACTCGAGATCCTTACGTCGTACATCAGCATAACTCTTCTGTCTGCTCTGTGCTGTCAGCATACGAGCTCGGATCTTCTGTATGGCTGCGTTGGTCGTCTGCACTAATTCGGGGCCTAGCATCCTCTGCTCTCCAACCTCGCCCCAGCAGACAGGGGATCTACAGCACTTGCCATACAGAGCCTCGAACGGTGCCATACCGATAGTAGCCTGGTAGCTGTTGTTATAGGCAAACTCCATCAGATGCAGATGGGAGTCCCAACTTCCTGAAAACTCTAGTACGCAGGCTCGCAACATGTCTTCTAAAATCTGGTTCAATCTCTCTGTCTGACCATCAGTCTGAGGGTGGAATGCCGTGCTGAAGTCCAACCTCGTACCTAATGCAAGTTGAAGTCCTTTCCAGAACTTCGATGTGAAACGGGCGTCTCTGTCTGAAATGATGGATACGGGTACTCCATGTAGTCTCACAATCTCTGTCGTATATAGCTGCCCCCACTTACTGGCAGTGTAAGTGGATTTCCCTGGCACGAAATGGGCCGACTTCGTGAGTCTGTCGACCACGACCCAGATCACCGTGTAGCCCCTTAGGGTCTTGGGCAGTCCCGTAATAAAATCCATCGACACACTCTCCCACTTCCACCCTGGCACACTCAAGGGTTGCAACAACCCTGCTGGATGCTGCCTAGGTGCCTTCACCTGCTGGCACACCAAGCATCTACTGACAAATTCTGCCACATCCCTCTTCATGCCCCTCCACCAATAGACACTCCTTAAGTCCTGGTACATCTTCGTACTCCCAGGGTGCATGGTAAACGGGGAACTGTGAGCCTCAGTCAAAAGCTCCGTCTTAACTGCGCTGTCTTCCGGCACACAGAGGCGTCCTTCAAACATAAGGCCATCGTCAGAGGATATGGAGAAGCCTTCACCTTGCTCTGTCTCTACCACGCGACGCTTCTCTGCCAGATAAGGATCATTCAGCTGAGCAGCAATGATCTTTTGCCTCAAGGTTGGCTGGACTGTCAACTGCGCCAACTGTGCGGTAACCTCACCTACTGAGACTGCAATCTCTGCCCTCTCAAAGTCCCTGAGTAAGGGGGTCTGCTTGGTGATTAGCGCTGCTGAATGTGCAACTTTCCTACTTAGCGCATCAGCCACTACATTCGCTTTACCTGGGTGGTATAGGATCTCGCAGTCGTAGTCTTTCACCAACTCAAGCCACCTCCTCTGCCTCATGTTCAACTCCTTCTGGGTGAAGAAGTACTTCAGGCTCTTATGATCGGTGTAAATCTGAATCTTCTCACCGTACAGATAGTGCCTCCATATCTTCAGTGCAAAGACTACAGCTGCCAACTCCAAGTCATGGGTAGGGTAGTTCTGCTCATGGATCTTCAACTGGCGGGAGGCATAAGCAACTACCTTACCCTGCTGCATCAGGACACAACCTAGTCCCTTCTTGGAGGCGTCACTATAGATTACAAAGTTTCCCGAACCATCGGGCACTGTCAGGACCGGTGCAGTCACTAGCTTCTGTTTGAGCTCCTGAAAGCTCTTCTCGCAAGCTGGGCTCCAGACAAAAGGGGTTCCCTTCCTGGTCAACTGGGTCAACGGGCTGGCTATACGTGAGAAGTCTTCCACGAACCTCCTGTAGTAACCCGCCAAGCCCAGAAAACTTCGAATTTCACTAACCGTGGACGGTCGAGTCCAGTTGGTCACCGCTTCAATCTTTGCGGGATCTACTGAAACTCCCTCACTGGAAACCACATGGCCAAGAAATGTCACCTTCCTTAACCAGAATTCACACTTGGAGAACTTGGCATACAACTTGTTGGCTCGAAGGGTCTCCAAAACTTGGTGTAAGTGCTCCTCGTGCTCAGCCTCAGTTTTTGAGTAAATGAGGATGTCGTCAATGAAGACTATGACGAACGAGTCTAGAAACTCCTTAAACACCCTGTTCATCAGATCCATGAATACTGCAGGAGCGTTAGTCAAGCCGAAAGACATCACAACGAATTCGTAATGTCCGTACCTCGATCGAAAGGCCGTCTTGGGGATGTCACCGTCCCTAATCCTCAACTGGTGATAGCCTGATCGCAGGTCGATCTTGGAGAAGACGGTGGCTCCCTGCAACTGATCGAACAGGTCATCAATCCTGGGCAAGGGGTAGCGGTTTTTGACTGTCACCTTGTTCAGCCCTCGGTAGTCAATACAAAGGCGCATTGACCCATCCTTCTTCTTCACGAACAATACTGGGGCTCCCCAAGGCGACACACTGGGCCGGATGAAGCCTTTGTCCAGCAACCCCTGTAATTGGACCTTCAACTCCTTTAGTTCGGCTGGAGCCATTCTGTAAGGGGCCCTCGAGATAGGAGCAGTGCCCGGCTCTAACTCGATGGCGAAGTCTACCTCTCTGGGGGGCGGAAGTCCTGGGAGTTCGTCTGGGAAAACGTCGGGGTACTCTCTTACCACGGGTTCGGAGGATAGGGAAACTTCTGGCTCTCTCACATCCACTACGCTTGCCAAAATACCCCAAGTACCCTGGCTGAGTAGTTTACTGGCCTTCATGGCTGAGATGACCTTGGGTATACATACCATACCTGCCCCCCTGAATTTGAAACTAGCCTCGGAGGGAGGGTTGAAAACAACTTCCTTGCCATAACAGTCTATATTGGCATGGTTGGCTGACAGCCAATCCATGCCTAGTATCACATCAAAATCCTGCATGTCTAACACTAGCAAGGTCACGTCTAACATACGATTCGCTATCTCTACCCGACATGCCTTTATTTGTTCTTTGGACAACAGGACCTCCCCAGATGGAGTAGAAACCGACAAAACACTACCCAAAGGCTCTACCTCTAAACCCACATGCTGAACGAAAACGGAGGATATAAACGAGTGGGATGACCCAGAGTCAAATAGCACAAAAGCATAGTGCCCCAAAATTGGGAGCGTACCTGTCACCACAGTGCCAGCTCGCTCGGCCTCCTGCCGGGTAGTGGCGAAAACTCTCCCCTGCTGGGCCGCAGAAGGCTGGGGCGGTGTCGTCTCAAAGGGTTTCCGAGGACACATATCAGCAGTGTGCCCCGGCTGTCTGCACCTAAAGCAGACTCCACTTCCAGCCAAGCAACGACCTCCGTGGACTCTCCCGCAGGTAGTACAAGCGGGTAGCTCTCTCAGAGTCCTCCCGGCTGCTGCAAGCTCCCGTCGGTGTCTCTGGAAGACACCTCCTGACCTCAGTGTTCGCTGCGGTGCTACGTCAGGCTGCGTCTCAACCTTTCTCTTCTGTCCCAAGGCTGACCCTCTGCCGGCAGCCTTAGACGCATCGGCTCTCTCAGGCAGGCTCAAATCCAGTGCTATACGTAGTGCATCAGCATGCGTGGCTGGGCGGAGGGCTCTGACAATGCCCTGAAGGTCTAGCCTGAGTCCTCTAACAAATTTCTCCGTCCTGGCAGCCTCATCTCTTACCATATCGGGAGCAAAGCGGGACAGCATATCGAACTCGGCGTCGTACTGCTCCACCGTCATGTCGCCTTGCTCCAAGTTTAGGAACTCTTGCAGCTTGGCGTGCTTCACATTGGCGGAGAAAAACTTAGCATAGAAGTTCTCCTTGAACTGCTCCCATGTTATTTTGCTTACATCGCCCCCTAGCATTCTCTCCGCGGTCTCCCACCAGGCGGTGCCCCTGTCCTCCAAGAAGAAGACTGCACACTGCACCTTCTGGTCTTCTGGGCACTTCATGTACCGGAAAATAGTCTCTATGGACGTCAACCACATTTGGGCCTTTGTGGGGTTGTCCATGGATCCGTCAAAGGTCTTGGGATTATACTTCCTGAAATCCCGTAAGTGTTTCGCCTCGGCCGACAGTTGAACTGGTACTGGTTGAGCTTCCTCAGGGGCTGGAGGAGCGACGGCCTGAGCCTGAACAGGGGCGGCCTGGGCCTGAGCAGGGGCGGCCTCGGCCTGAACAGGGGCGGCCTGGTTCTGCTGGGCGGCAAGGAAAGGCGCCAAAGCAGCTTGCAGCATGTCCTGATAACGCTGCTCCATTGCGGCGAGATCCGCCTGGGTGACCGGTGCGTTTGGGTCGACTGCCGGTGCAACAGGTGGCGCCTCCGGCTGGCCACGACCGGCTCCTCTGCCTCCCCTACCACCTCCTCGGCGTGTACCTCTACGTGGCGGCATTCTCCCTAAAATTCACCAACAAACTTCTCACCACAAGAACTTAACACCCTATATCTAGGTCTTAGACTATTCAGGCAAAATTGTAATCTTAACATTAGCAAGGCTTTAGACATACCTGGCGAGTGCCGAAGGACCGTATAGCCATAGGGTGAAGTAAAACCAAAAACAAAAATGACTTACATCGTAGGTCAGTCTACAGAACCTAAAACACTGTGCTCTGATACCAACTGTAACGACCCAACTCCTTATACTGAATCGAAGTCATTACTCAATATAGAACAAGTGGTTTAAGTCATAAAATTTTATTAAAAGCATACGGTTCAAGAAATTCATTTATAAAAGCATAAACAAGGTAGTCGTGCAAAAATGTAAAAACGTTCTGAAATCCTACTCGGGCCCTATCTACATAAAAGATAGTGAAAAATAAAAAAAGTACTCAAACTCAAATGCTAAAATCTGAAATAAGAAATAAGCGGAAGCGGTAGTCCCTATGGCCCTCCTCGGTCTCACTTCGGGTCGCTCGCCAGTTTGCCCTTGCCCTTGCCTCGTCCTCTACCTGAAAACATAAAATGGAGAGAATGAGTATAAAAATACTCAGTAAGGGACCCACTACTAGTCCCACTAGGTGCCTGTTAACTTCCTGTTAGAGTCCTGATAACTGGTACCCAATCTCTGGCACGTTCCCGAACACGTGCAATCATGCGCTCCCGTAGGAACGTAACTCTGGTCTTCGGTGCCCGGGGACACCTAGGACAGTCGGGATGCGAGGACCCCGTCGAGTCACTCGAGTCATGTCTATATCATGCTAGACTGGCGTCCCGTCGGACCACACAGTCCTCAATAGGTGGTGATCCCGAAGGACACCCATGCAGGTACGACTCTAACAGAATCAAGCTAACAGGTACCCTAATTGCAGTATACATACACATGGCATCAGCATATAACATGTCACATAATCATTTCTACATTCTCCGTCCCGACATTCGTCGTAACCATAATGGATCTTGCCACACATAACAGGCTATAGCACAACTATATCGTCATTTGCATCATACTAGCGTTTATTTCAGGCATCATACTGTCAAATCCTCAATATGCAACATAGGGCATACACAGTCTCATACTTCAAACATGAAACTAGTAGTAGAATCTCTTACCTGGAGATTCACTCGACGAGTCCTAACCGCAAGACACGTGTGCTTTCCAAGCAACGGGATCCTAAATATTTAATAACGCCAAAGTTCGTAAATAAGTCACCAACGGCTAACGGTTAAAACTCGGTTGAAATAACTTACCCCAGAAAAGGTTGCAGTGGTTGAGCCCCTACTGAAGAAAATCTCCCGCTGCAGCAGTTACTCGGTCCAAGACGTTCCTTAGGAAAAATAATTTAATTTAGTCCAAATTAAATTATTTAGCGCCCAAAACATTGGGTCGTATTGGGGAAATGCCCAAAATAAATACTTAATTTACCAAAAATAGGTGGGAGGAGCCAAAATAAGCTTGGCGGCTCGGCTGGAAAATAGGGCAGGAACCGGCTCGGCTTGGAGGCTGGAGATCGGCTCGGCTCGCGGTGCAGACAGGCGCGGCTCAGCTTGGACAGGAACTACGCGTGCGGCTCGGCTTGCAACAGGAGGGAGACGCGGCTCGGCTACGCAGAAGCGCGCGGCGCGGCTCACACGCGGGTGCACGCGGGCGCGGGTCGGTTTCCGGAATACGGCGCGCGTTGGCTCGGGTCGCGGAGCGGGTCTTCGGTCGGGTCTGATCTTCGCGCAGAGTGACGCTGACTTCCGGACTCGGGTTGCGCGACGGGTTGCGGTGGTCCGGCTTAAATGCGGCTTCGCTCGGCGGCTGCGGACGGGGGCTGCTCGGCGTCGAAACGAAGCGACGCGATTCGGCTTCGGCTGGCCGCCACGATTCGGCTTGCAGACGCGATGGGCTTCGGCTTCGGCTTGCGACTCCCGACTGAAGGCGGCTTCGATCCTTGGCGTGCGGCGGCTTCGATCCTTGGCGCGCGGCGGCTCGACGTGGACCGATCTTCGACGCTGCTGGGAGACCGGCGTGGTGACCTACGGCGGTTGACTAGCGGCGGCGGCGGCGGCGGCGGCGGGGGAGATTGGGATTTAGGGTTTTCTTCTTTTTTTTTTTTTTCACTTCTTGGGGAAGAGGTGAACTACACGCTTTCCAAAGCCCCCTTTTATAAAAGAATTAATACTAAATAAAAAACATAAATATTATTTCTTTTATCCCCCCTTTTTTTTTTTTTCTTCCTACTTTAGTCCAAATAACAACCAACTTAACAAATTAAATCACCCACAAAAATCTCTAAATCTTCATTAATCACGAGTAAAAATTTCCTCAATTCGAAAGAAATTTCAAGAATTTTACTCTTAAGACGATAAAAAGGGAAGACAAATTTGGCGGGGCGTTACATCCTCGTTGCATAACACTTTGAAAGTTCTTTCTATATCTCTTCTTGCTATAAAGTCATCAAGACAGAAAAGGGCATTTTTCAAACCATTTTCTTTTCTAGATTTAACTCTTGGAATTTGTGACCTTTTAGTCCAGTCACAAAACAAAATTCTTTCAACCCGAACAATTTTTTTTTTTTTCTTGGTATGGCAATGTTTTCTTAATAGAAAATTTAGGAATTGTGTTGGTATTTTGGCCATTTAATGTTAAGGAACTTGTCAAAAGGACTGTTTGTCAAAACTTGAGAAAAAATTCTTTGGTCCATTTTGGACTTGATCTGATTCAATGTTTCTAAACTGTAGTATACAGTAATTCTAAGGTTTTTTTTGTTCTTCTTGCATAATAATGTCATTTGGATAGTGTTTCATTTATTGAAAGACATAATAAACAGTATGTTTCAAACAAGAGTAAGTTTTCACAATTTACAAATACTGAGCGCTATACAGAAAAAGATACACAAATATACAATGTTATACAGACAGATATTCAGATTCTAGTTTGTTACCTTTATTTCTTTTTCTTTCTTAATTTTTCTTTCTTCTGTCTTTACTTTACACTTTATTGATTTCCTACATGATGCTTGTTGCTTTTTGCTCACCATCTATTTGTAAAAAAGAAAACTAATATAATTTATTCAATGAAATATATACAATGTGTATAGAAATAGACGTCTTTGTATGCGGAATAAATCGTGATAGATATAGATAGATCGAAATGAATATAAATTCAGACCTCTTTGTATACAAGATAGATCGTGGTAGATATATATAGATGATGGAGATAGATTGAAATGAATATGGATTCAGTCCTCTTTGTATACAAGTCAGATCGCCGATCGCAACAATTCTATTGAAGTAGTTACCAGAATATAAACGATTGACGAGGAAGATGATGGACGAAGAAATTTGAGCAAGTTCCTTCACCTTTTTATAGCCCCTTCATTTTGATGATATTTTTGTAATTATGAGTTATTGGAGTTTCTCTATATCTAAACTTTTTCGTCATCTTTTACTGTTTATTACCTTATAGTTTATATATATGCTAATGTACAAAATCGTGTAAGATGATCATTTTTATCGTTTATACTTTCATACATGATCAGACACACATATGAGATAATCGTTAAAGATAATTTACACGATCTTTTATATCTAAAGTCTTTTTGTTATCGTTTAGCGTTTATTTTTTATCCTTTATATATTTGGTAATTTACAAGATCGTGTATCAATTGTATTATTCTACACGATGACGTCTAATAATCGTTTATTAATATTAATCGGGTGCGTGCGGACGATTAATAGCGCATTTATTGGAGTGTTTTTGGTATTTTGCATGTAGGCCTATAATCTTTTTCCGTTTCAAAAAATGGTTTTATAAAGTATAAATAATTTTCCGTTTTATTAAATATTATTGAAAAGACGCCTTAATATAATTGTTTTCCTGATTCCTGTCTATCCATGAAACATTACCATATAATTTTCTTATTCTATAATACAATAAAACAATCATATTACTTTTTATCAATAAATTAATCCTAAAATTTTGACTCTATTATTATTATAATCACAAATATTAATAAGGTAACCATTTTTTTCTTCTTCTTTCACGATCACAATTCTATAGAATCCTAAAAAAAATTTCTTATTTATTTATTCTCTACTTTTGACTCTAATTTTCTTCTTAATTTACTTGTATTAACTAATTTAAATAATACAAAAATGAACAAAATATATATATATGAGCAAAATATTATTGTCTTTCAACAGTAGTCACTCACAGACATATTAGTATCTATCGAGTATTAATACAGTGTCTTGATAAAATTTGAGAATTTGCTATATTTTGTAAATATTTAAATTTATTTTATTACCTTTTATTTCAAACTTAACTTTGATCATTTTAATTTTATTAATTGTTATTTTTTTCCTATTGTTTGTATTTAGATTATTTTATCAAATTATCATCTCTAGCTTTTTTCAAGGGGTCTATTAAAAAGTACAACAAAATGGCAAAATATTTGCACTCTATAGAACAATTTCGAAAATAGAAAAATCTCACAAACCCACAATGAAAAGTACCAAAAATTCCTCCATCAACAACACGCATAATATATTTGATACATGATCGTTTAGATTTGGTTATTATTTGGTACACAATCGTTAGTTTAGTTTTATATCATTCTTTTTTTTTGGATAATTTGTTATTTGACAAATCCAGAAATTGTTTTGTTAGTAGTTTGGAAAGAAAATTTTCATTTTTATAAATTGAAATAAATGGTTCATCTTAATTTAATTAATATATAAAAAATAATTAAATCAAAATTTAATACAATAATATTTTGGGAAACTTTCATAAATATAACAAACTATTAAAATATTTACGGTCTGGGTAACAAAGCCCATAAAGTTAGTCATTTTTTAAATTTTTAGGTTTGCCGTTTCATCTTTCTTCTCTGCTGCAAATCGTCTTTCTTCCTTTACTGTTCTTTTTCTTTTCCGCCGTGAAACATCTTTCTTCTTTTCCTCTTTTTCTTTTATGTCCTACATCTGATTTCTTTCTATCGTCTTTCTTTTTTTTCTTTTTTTTTTCACTGTATGCATCATCTTTCTTCTTTTTCTTCTCTTTTTTTATGTCGTTTAGATTTGGGTAACCAAATCTGAATTTTTTCTATCGTCTTTCTCTCTTTTTTTTTCCGCTGTGTGCATCGTCTTTCTTCTTGTCCTCGTCTTTTTTACATCGTTTAGATTTGGGGTAACCAAATCAAAAAGATCGTGTATAAAAATAATCTTGAAAAAAATCGTTCAAAAAAATTTTAAAAAAATCGTTTAGCCAAATCTAAACGATCGTGTACCAAAAAATCATGAAAAAAATAAACGATCATCTAAACAAATCTAAACGATCGTATACCAAAATAATCTTGAAAAAAATCTTTTAGCGAAATCTAAAAGATCGTGTACCAAATTATGAAAAAAAAATTGTTTACATTTAGGGAAGCCAAATCTAAACGATCGTGAATCAAATCTAAACGATCGTGTAACCCAATTAAACGATCGTGTAACCAAATTAAATGATAGAATTGAAAAAAAATAAATCGTTTAGATTTGGCTATCCAAATCTAAACAACCAAATCTAAACGATCGTGTACCAAATATATTACGCGCGTTGTTGACGGGGCATTTTTGGTATTTTTTATTGTGGGCTTTTTCCGTTTTTAGAATTGTTCTATACCGTGTAAATATTTTGCTGCTTTGTTATATTGTTTAAAAGACCCCTAATATTTTTTTCTTTTTAGAACAAAAAGTTAACTAAATTATCCGATTAATCTAAACCAACTCAATCTAAGTATTAGTTGGATTTGAGTTCATCTTTCTAATAAGAATTATTTGGTTGAGAAATTTATGGTCTAATTAAACAAATGAAGTTATTCAGGAAAAAAAAATAGTTGCATGTGGAAGAAGATACAGAAGGAAAAATGGGAATGAAAACTCAGGAGTGGGGAGAGATATTCCGTAAAGAGAAAAAAAAAATTAAAATGTCAAAATAAGAATAAATAGATTCTATAATTTTGTTAAAGGGGACATAACATGTTATAATAATTAAGTTCATAGTCCATAAATTTATTTTTTGCTCAACCACTTATATAAAAGATTAGAATGTTATAAATGTCCTTGTTATTGATATATATTTGATATTTATTGATAACTTTTAGACATTGATATACTTGATGCACCATGATACTCTTTGATACACCTGAAATACCTTAATAGACTTAATACTCCTCAAACACTTGATTCTTCTTTAAACATTTGATACTCTTTTAAACCTTGATGTCCCTAAGGGCTTCATTGATAAGTTTGATACACTTGATGCACTGCTAATAAACTTGTTGTGCTTCATTGATACACTCAACAAATTTGATACGCTTGATACAAGTGGTATGTTTGATACATTCGATGTACTGCTGACACACTTAGTATTCTTCATCAATACACTTTTGATTGATTAAATATACTTGATATGCTTGAAGTCCTACTTATACACTTGATACACTATTGATATATATTTGTAAACTTGATTTATATACTTGATAATGATTCACTTTACTAATATGCTAATATGTTTTTAATAATATATTGTTGATGTACTTGATAATGATACATGAGTTATATCATTCATATACTTAATAATACTATAATGAACTGCATAAAATTTGAATAAATGAAAACCACGTAGTAATTCAACCAACTAATAAATATAATATAAATACATCATAACACTGATATAAGAAACTGATACAAAGTAAAACCAAAACAAAACCAATGTAAAAATAAAATAAAATCATTTGAAATCATATTCAACTCAAAATACACCTCGAAGAAAGTAGAGAAAAATCACAAACAAAGTTAAATTACTCCAATTAACAACCATTATATTTCATATTACAATTAATGTATCATTCATATGCTAAAATCAAGATTAAGACAAGAAGAACTGTAACGACCCAACTCTTTATACTAAGCTGAGGTCATTACTATCTAAAGGAAACTAAAATTTCTTAAATTAAATTGGAAGGTAAAACAAAAGTTCATGATCAAAACTTCAAATCATAAATAAATAACGTAAGTAGAAATAAATCTAAAAGTAAGTTCTTAACTCGGGCCCTATCTAGTTTTAAAAGAGTAAAATAAATAAAAGTGCATAAATATTGAAATCAAATCGAATAACATAAGATGGAAACAAAAGTGGTCCCCTATGACATGCCACAGTCACTTCTTGCCATTCACCAGTTTTCCTCTGCTCTTACCTCTACCTCTACCTAAAAGAAATTAAACATAAGAGAGTGAGCATAAAAATATACTCAGTAAGGGACCTACTACTTGTCCCGCTAGGTGGTTGTTAACTTCCTATTAGAGTCTTGTAAAGTGGTACCCCTAACTGGCACGCTCCCGAACACGTGCAATCTGTGATCACGTAAAACATCTCTGGTTTTCGATGAACCCAAAGGAACACGTAGGACAAAACTGATCTTCGGTGAATACAAGGAACACCTAGGACAAACTAGTCTTCGATGAACACAAGGAACACCTAAAACAAACTAGTCTTTAGTGAATCTCAAGAGAAACACTAAGACAATCGGGTTGTAAATGACCTCGTCGTGCAACTCGTAAACATATCATCTCATATTGTATTGGTGATTCCGTCGAACTACACAATCATGAAAAGGTGGTGATCTAAAGGGACATTCATGTAGGTACGACTCTAATAGAAAAACCTAACAGTACACCTTATCCAATAGCATGCAGCATAACATAGCATTATAAGCATGACATGAATATTAATCGTAGTAGTCATAATGATGGGATTAATAATTCATGCATAAACATTAACATCATTAAACATGATCATCACCATGTCATAACTAACAGTCAACATAAACATAAACTCTATCCTGATTATCAGTTATCATAACATAAACTCATTATGCTTCTCAGCTGCATCAATGCATAACGAGAAAATTACATGCAAGCTCTTACTTCAAATTGAAGGTCTAGTAGGAGAATCTCTTACCTAGAAATTAGCTAAGTCCAATGAAATAAAATCCTGACAACAAGGATAAAATACTAAGAAAATAAATCTAATGGTTGCTTAAAGACCCAAAATTTAGTTGTTTCAACTTACCCAAAGTTGAGGTCGAATCCAACTTATCCTTTGTTGGAAAAAAATCCACAGTTCAAACTTCTAGATAAAATCTAACTAAATAATCCAAAATTAATTTAATTATGTCAAAAACTCAAATCAAAACTTACCAAAATAGGTGAAAAAAACAAAAAATAAGCTAAGTGGCTCAAAATGGCTTGGTTGAAGGGGAAACTGGCTAGGCGGCTCAACTGAAGGATAGCGGCTAGAGGAGGCTGGCACACGGCTCACGGCTGAACCAAGCACGCACAGGGAGGCTCGGTGCGGCTAGGTTTCAGCAGACGCGGGGCGCGGGTTGGCTTCGCGAAGGCGCGGCGCAGGTTGGCTCGGCTCAGTGCGAAGAACAACTCGGGTATGGCTGGCGCATGAGGATCTTGCGCACGTGTGGCTCGACGGTTGCTCACGTCTTGACGTTCGTTAATGGTGGTGAGCGACGAAACCATGACGGATGGATGTGGTGGAAATTGAAGACGACGCGACTAGATGGCTTGCGAACGGTGATGGCAACGATCGACGACGCTCGTGGTGGTTTATGAACGACGGAGCAACGACGGAACGAACTGACTTAACGACGGCGCGACGACGCTTGCGATGGGGACAGACGGCTAACACTTAGGACGAAGGGCTTACACGAAAACGGGTAGGCTTGCGCGGTGGTCGTCGATTGGAGATGGGTGGCGGCGACGAGGGCGACTAGGGTTTTTTTTCCTTTAGGGTTTGCTTGAGGAAGATGATGAATAGTAACCTCTCACGCTTCCCGAGGGCTATTTAATGAAATAATAACAAATTATTATTATTTTTCTTTTATCCTTTCCTTATTTTATTTTCAATAAAACAACTCCCTCTCTCTCTCTCTTCATTTAAACCCCTCAAATCTACTTTTTAAACTCAAATATTCCTCTCTCTCCAATCAATCACTTTTATCTTTCCCAACATAAATACCCTTATAATTATATTATGTAGATAATATAATTATTTCAACTTCAAATTTAATTAATTAATAATCACATATAATAATCTAATTTCTCCCCGTTACAAATCTCTTCAAACAAACAACCTTAATCAAAATTCCAACTTTAAACAATTAGGGAAAATATCTAATAAAATTCAATCTCCACAAATCAAATATTCCAACAATTGAAAGAAAATTACACCCAAAATTTTCAAAATTACACTTAAGATAATTAAAATTAAATTACCTTAATTCGGATGTTACAAGAACAAATTATTTTTCCCGCGTAATTAAGAAAGGATGACTTAGAGCCTTAAAAAGTGAAGAAAAAACAAGGGATAATTAATGCATTAAAAATGGGAGAAGAAATAAGTTATTGAAAGATAGTTTGGAATAATAACAAATTTAAAATAGAGAGTATTTTAAAAAGTGAGAATTTTGTTATATTTGTAAAATTATAAAACAATGTGTTATATTGACATAATTAGAGTATTTTTAGGAAATATTATTCTTAGGAAATATTATATTATTCTTGTATATTCTTTCCTTTAGTGTGTTTTAATATGGTTATATATAGGGCTGTAATCTGTCATTATTATCAATGAATCATCAATGAAATACTGATATTCCATACAATCTAACATGGTATCAGAGCTCTAGGTTTTAATCGATCTCTATTTTCGTGTTCGATCTCTACCTCCGTCTATCGTCAATGACTAGCCATAGACGGAGGTAGACCCAGCAGCCCCAAATGTAAATCTCCCACTTTCACTCTTTGTTTTTACTTAAAAAAAAAAAAAAAAAAAATCCGCCCCCACAATTCCCTAAAAATCCATCCGCCGCTAGTCGCTTGCGACCCACGTCCGTTGCCGCCCCCAACTTCAGACGCCGCTGCCGCTGCCTTCAGATCTGCCATTCCTCGCCCGTTCCTTTGCAACCCACGTCAGCTGCACGAAGCTTCTCGCATCAGCCGCCGTCGCCACCCTTCAAATCCGCTCCGCCCCACCTCCGTTCAGACCTCCAATCCAAGCCGTCAACTCCAAGTCGTCGTGGAACAGTCGGAATATATATATATTTATTTATTTATTCTGTTTTCAAATCAGTAATTATTTCTCCGACCCAGAAGTGCGGTATGTTCTTCGTAGGTTCTGTTATAGATCGAGGATCTATGTCTCCATCCCATAAGTTATTCCTTTTGTTCTTCGTGGGATCTATCTCCATCCCAGAAGTTCTTCGTTTTGTTCTTTGTGGGATCTGTCTCCAACCTAGAAGTTCCTTGTGTTTTTCTTCTTCGTGGGTTCTTGATATCCTAGATTTACTGATTTGTTTAGCAAGTTTGTCTAACAAACTCAAGTTTGTGATAACCTTGAGTTTGAGGGAGGATATTGACATAATTAGAGTATTTTTAGGAAATATTATTCTTAGGAAATATTATATTATTCTTGTATATTCTTTCCTTTAGTGTGTTTTAATATGGTTATATATAGGGCTGTAATCTGTCATTATTATCAATGAATCATCAATGAATCATCAATGAAATATTGATATTCCATACAATTTAACATGTTATATTTACTATATCATATTTTTAACTGGCTATCCACTCCAATTTTCGTTTGTTATATTTACAAAGGTGCAGAATGGTTACTTAGTACAATTAGTTAATCCAGTGCAAATATGCTGATCAATTTTGCTATCCAATACAAATATCCTAAAACAAATGCTTATATCGTTTTCTTTTTCATGCACCAATTTGTTGTGTATGTGACGTGGTTTTGTGTCTGTTTCTTTAACCATTATGACATTTTTTTTTCTTTTTGGAAAAGTTGTTAAAAATGAAAAAAATTGGAAAAATATATGCTTACGATACCAAAATTGTGTATTATCTTATTTAGACTTTAGTGATATTTGGTCATTTGCGTAAATATTGTGAGATTTAATTTTTACTAATAAAGAAAAGAAAAAAAAAAGAAGGAATCTTTTCAAATTGATATTATATTTGAAAAGTCTCCATTTCTTCTCTTCTCTTCTCTTCTTTTCTTTTCTTTTCTTTTTGTGTGATGCGCGTCAACCTAGTGTTGCAGTTCAATTTTAAATAAAAAAATCCACCACGCATGTAAAAACAATCCTTAACAAAACATCGAACTATTTACGATACATGCAACAAAGTTTATAAAGCTAGTCATTTTTTAAATATTTTAAGTTTGTTTTTTCATCTTCTTTTCTTCTCCACGATTTCTTTTATCGTCTTTCTTCATTTTTTTTTCTTTTTTTTTCTGCTACAATTTCTTTCCATCGTATTTCTTTTTTTTTTCTCCTTTTTTTTGCTGTGATTTCTTTCCATCGTATTTCTTCTTTTCCTCTTCTTCTTTCTGCTGCGATTTCTTTCCATCGTCTTTCTTCTTTTCTGATTTTTTTAGTCGTTTAATCTTTCCATCGTATTTCTTCTTTTCCTCTTTTCTTTTTTGATATGATTTCTTTTCATCGTCTTTCTTATTTTTTTTTCTCTTCTTTTACGTCGTTTAAATTTATGGTAACCAAATTTAAATGACCGTATACAAAAAATAGCAAAATTTAAAAGATCATGTATAAAGAATCTTGAAAAAAAATCATTTAGATTGGAGTAGTCAAATGTAAACGATCGTGTCAAAAAATTAAACGATTGTGTAAAAAAATAAAAGATCGTGTATAAAGAATCTTGAAAAAAATCATTTAGATTGGAATAGCCAAATGTAAATAATCGTGTAAAAAAAAAGTAAATGATCTTGTAAAAAAAACTAAAAGATTGTGTATAAAAAACCTTGAAAAAATGCATTTAGATTTGAGTAGCAAAATGTAAATGATTGTGTAAAAAAAGTAAACAATCGTGTAAAAAAAAATAAAAAATCGTGTATAAAGAATCTTGAAAAAAATCATTTAGATTGGAGTAACCAAATATAAACGATTGTGTAAAAAAATTATCGTTTAGAGAAATGTGTAACAAAAGAATTAAAAAAAACCGTGTACCAAGCTTTGCAAAAAAAAAAAATCGTTTAGATTTGGGTCCAAATCTAACAATTAAATCTAGACGATCGTGTAACCAAATTTAAACATAACCAAATTAAACGATCGTGTAACAAAATTAAACGATAAAATTGAAAAGATAAATTGTAGTCATATTTAAACGATCGCATACTAAACAATAACGAAATCTAAACGATCGTAAATATATTACGTGCGCGTTGTTGATGGTGTGGTTGACGGGGTATTTTTGGTATTTTACACAGTGAATCTTTTGGCTTTTTCCGTTTTCGAAATTATTCTATATAGTATAAATACTTTACGACGTTGTTATACTTTCGAAAAGATATCAGTATATAAAGTTTGTAGAAATTATTCTATTTGCATCATTGAAAGAAAGAAAGTTTGTGGTTGGACAGAAATTATTCATTAAGAATGGAGAGAGATCATGGAGAATGAAGGTTACTATTTGCCATTGTTTGAGACCAAAGAAGAAAAGGGGAGAGTTGGGTATAGGGTATTTGCGTTCTCCATTTTTGTGGGGATATGTTTGATTTGGAGTTATAGGCTAAATTTTATACCACACAGGATGATGAAGGTAGAAGATGGGGTTGGCTTGGTTTATTTGCTGTTTAGATATGGTTTCTGATTTTATTGGCTTTTCACTCAAGCTTCTTGTTGGAACCCAATTCATATCGCCACACCTTTAAACACCACCTCTCAAAAAGTTCAACCCTAAACCATCCCTACAACTACACATAACAATCTCCATTAGGCTTATAAGGGAAACTATTCTATGGGACAGACAAAAATGCTTCAACAAATAATCTCTATTACAACTACATATAACAATCTGCCTTAGCTTGTATATGTTTTACCCTGAAGTATCATAATTTACTATTAAAATACTATTTTTTTCCTAAGTCCTTGACATTCATGGAACTTTATAATATAATTTTCTTATTCTATAATACAATATAAAACAATCATATTACTTTTTATCAATAAATTAATCCTAAATTTTTATGACTCTATTATTATTATAATCACAAATATTAATAAGGTAACCATTTTTTCTTCTTCTTTCACGATCACAATTCTATAGAATCTTAAATTTTTATTTTCTTGTTTATTTATTCTCTACTTTTGACTCTTCTTTTCTTCTTAATTTACTTGTATTAACTAATTTAATAATTAATTTCATAGTGCAAAAATTTACTGTTCAAACAAATGACAAAAACAAAGTCAAACCCACTTATACACAATATAAAATGTCAAAAATGTCCTTGTTACTGATATACATTTGATACACTTGATACACATCTGATACACTTAATATTCGCTTGATAAACTTGATATATACATTTGATGCTTCTCGATAACTTTTGGATCTTGATACACTTAATGCACCATGATACTCTTTGATACACTCGATACTACTTAATACACCTAAAACACCTTGATACACCTAATATTTCTTACTACATTTGATTCTTGTTGATATATTAGATACGCTTTAAACCTTGATACACTTAAAAAGGCTTCACTGATAAGTTTTATACACTTGATGCATTACTAATAAACTTGTTGTTCTTCATTGGTACACTCAACAAATTTGATATGTTTGATGTGTGTGATATGTGTGATATGTTTGATACACCCAATGTACTACAGATATACTTAGTATTCTTCACTGATACACTTAATTGATTAAATACACTTGATATGCTTGAACTCCTATTTATACACTTGATATACTATTGATATACACTTGTAGACTCGATTCATATACTTGATAATAATTCATTTTACTGATATGTTGATATGCTTTAATAATATATTGTTGATATAATACTTGATAATGATACATTGAGTTACATCATTCATACACTTAATAATACTATAATGAATTGTATAAAATTTGAAAAAACTGAAAATTACGTAGTAAGTATATCAATCAACTAATACATATAATATAAGTACATCAAAATACTGATATAAAAAACCGATACAAAGTAAAACCAGAACAAACCAATGTAAAAAAGTAAAACAGAATCATTTGAAATCAAATTCAAATCAAAATACACCTTGAAGAAAGTAGAGAAAAATCACAAACAAAGTTAAATTACTCCAATTAACAACCATTATATTTCATATTGCAATTTATGTACCATATTTGATATCCTAAAATCAAGATTAAGATAGAAAGAACAAATTGTTTTCCCCATGTAATTAAGAAATGATGACTTAGGGCCTTAAAAAGTGGAAGAAGAAATAAGGAATGGTTAGTGCATTAAAAAAGGGAGAATAAATAAGTTATTGAAAGGTAGTTTGGGAATAATAACAAATTTATTATAGAGAGTATTTTAAAAAGTGAGAATTTTGTCACATTTGTAAAATTCTAAAATAACTTGTTATATTTGCTATATCTTATTCTCAATAGGCTATCCACTCCAATTTTAGTTCTTTGTATTTACAAAGGTGTAGAATGGCTACTCAGTACAATTAGTTAATCCATTGCAAATATGCTAATCAGTTTTGCTACCCAATACAAATTTCCTAAAACAAATGTTTATATCGTTTTCTTTTTCATGCACCAATTTGTTGTCTATGTGATGTGGTTGTTTTGTGTGTGTGTGTTTTTAACCATTAGAACATATCATTTTTATTTTTTTTTTTTTGGAAAATTATTAAAAATGAAAATTTTGGCTAAATTTTTACACATGATAGCAAAATTGTGTATAAATCATATTTAGACTTTAGTGATATCTGGTCATTTGTGTAAATATCTTGAGGTTTATTTTTTATTAATAAAGAAAAGAAAAGAAGGAGTCTTTTCAAATATAATATCATATATTTGAAAAATCTCCTTCTAGTCTTTTCTCTTCTTTTCTTTTTCTTTTGTTTTTTGTTTTTTTTTTTTTCTTTACAATACTAGCTGTAGTTCAATTTTAAATGAAAAAACCCACCTGAAAACACGCACGTAAAAACATTTTAAGTGTATATAAAGGTTGTAGAAATTATTCTGTTTGTATTATTGGAAGAAGGTAAGTGTGTGGTTGGACAGAAATAATTCATTAAGAAAGGAGAGAGATCATGGAGAATGAAGGTTACAATTTGCCATTGTTTGAAACCAAAGAAGAAAAGGGGAGAGTTGGGTATAGGGTATTTGCGTTCTCCATTTTTGTGGGGATTTGTTTGATTTGGAGTTATAGACTAAATTTTATACCACAAGATGATGAAGGTAGAAGACGGGGTTGGCTTGGTTTATTTGCTGCTGAGATATGGTTCGGATTTTATTGGCTTTTCACTCAAGCTTCTCGTTGGAATCCAATTCATCGCCGCACCTTTAAACACCATCTCTCTGAAAGGTCTCTTTCTTTCTTTACATTTTTAGTCTCGATGAATATGTGTTCAACTCAATAATAATTAACCCAACCTTTTTTTTAGAGGTCGGATATTCAACCCTCTCTCTTTGTAATTATATTAGAGTTTGATACAATACTCTTGGTATTCATTTTATGATATATACTTGACATACCAAATATTTAGATTTATGATAAAAGATTTTGAATTTTAATTAATTTTGTTAAAGAATTAATAGGAAAAAGAAAAATATATGTTTATTGTAAAAATATAAACCACAAACAAATACTATTATAAACCAAGCTAAAATAACGTACGCTTCAAATACAAATTATTATAACGCAAATTATAATAACTTTCGACTATAATAATTCACTCATTACCCCAAATGTCTCCTAAAAATGTGTTTTACGTTTTTTTTTTCCTTTTTTGTTTTAAAGTTGAAAAAAATGTATTTACAAAAATGTCACATTGATTTATTTAACCCAACTTTCATTAGGCATATTTGCTTAATTACTATTAATTAACTTAAATACCTTTAATATTTTGTTATCTTCAATATTTATGTATATAAATATGTGTATAGATTGTATCAGACGTATCAAATATACGTCAGCTGTATCAAGTATGTCACTTGGGGAATTTTCAAATTGCCAGCCACTCCAACTATCTTTAATTAATTGTAGCATTTTTAAATAGAAAAAAATGCACGAAAATATTTACAAAATTTAACAAAAGTTCATATCTATCATTAATAATCACAAATAGACTTCTAGTTAATCATTGTTTATCATTGACAAATTCTAAAATTTGACTATATTTTGTAAATATTTTCTAACAATTTTACTATTTATCATAGTTTTTCTAATTAATTAAGTGGTCTAACTAATTAATCAATTTAGCTTCAAATCTAATCAAAGCATGCATTGTAGGTTTTCTCCAATGTCTATGGTTAGAGCAAAGTCTTGTTTCTACGCTCTTTTCATCGATTAACCAAATTTTACTTAACCTTTTCAAGATTTGACTCAACTTTTACATACTAATGATTAATTATTCCTTAAGTTTCGTTATCTTAGTGGGCCCTAGAAATGCTAAAGATCGATCCACACATATAACTCCACCAATCTAATACTCAAATTAAGCATGTTTTTGACGAAATCAAGCACATATAGCATACATGAATGACCTATGCTTGAGACGACTAACAGAAAAAACACGGATTCAACACAAGAACAAAAATAGAAAAAATAACCCTTATACATTCATCAAAACCCTCACCCAATCCATAAACAATTGTCTAAAAAACCTTAAAATTGACGTTTGTGTGTTTAGTTGGTCATCGAAAATCGACTCTCAATGTCAAAATCTTTTTTACAAAGGAAACTACAAGAGAAACTCATGGATCTTGGTCATGAATAGCCGAAACTGAGCTTAGAGGTCCAACAATCGTCCTATGTTTCCTCCCTCTAAAACTAACATGAAAGATAACTTAAAAAGAAATCCGGGTGGCACTGCAGTTTTATGGCTCCTAGCTTTTGTTCACATGATCGGGAACTCCAACACTGCAGCGGCACAGGGCAAAGCTGCAGTGTTGTCTTTTGTGATGCTTCTGTGAAGGACGTCAGGCGTAGCGTCGAAGCTCCCTTATTTGAGCAATTTTGCTCTTTTTCATCCCTCTTTTTTATGTTTGTCAAAATGTATCGACTATCAAACCTTGTTCTCTTTCTCAAATCCTAAAAAATACTAGGAAATGACATAAAATATAATAAAATAAAGTAAAAACCACTATAAATATAAGGCAAACAACACCCTGTTTAGATATATTTCATTCCACTCAGTTAGTTTACGTGAAGTTTGAAATGAGTTATTCGTGATGAACAGGCATGAGGCAGAGTTTCCTGGAGTGGACGTATTTGTATGCACAGCAGACCCTGAGATGGAGCCATTACCTATGGTCATGAGTACTGTATTATCTGTCATGGCATACGACTACCCACCGGAGAAGCTCAACGTGTACCTCTCTGACGATGCAGGCTCCGAGCTCACCTACTATGCTCTCGTAGAGGCCTCTAAATTTGCGAGGCATTGGATACCGTTTTGCAAGAAGTTCAACATCCAACCAAGGTCACCTGCAGCTTACTTTGCCTCACAGTCTAATCATCAGAGAAAAGAAGTGGTCTTTATTCAGGTTAGGAATTTTATATTTTACATATGACAAAATAAGATCACATTTCTAACAAGGAAAAGCAAGCTTTGTTGTTGCTTTTGAATTAAAATAAAAACCCAACCCAACTATGAATTAAAAAAAAAAGAAAGAAAAAGATTTTTGGTGGTATTAATGTGGTTGTCTTTTACTTGGATGGTTGTAGAAACTATACAAGGAGTTAGAGAGTAGAATCAATGTTTCAGTCAAACTAGGTCAGATTCCTAAAGAAATACGATCAAGTATTAAAGG
Organism: Cucumis melo; assembly: GCF_025177605.1. NCBI lineage: Eukaryota > Viridiplantae > Streptophyta > Magnoliopsida > Cucurbitales > Cucurbitaceae > Cucumis > Cucumis melo. The sequence goes on along the minus strand of NC_066857.1, from coordinate 13,950,838 downwards.
ACTTTCACAATGGAAATCCTATGTATCTCGTCGTGACCACGATACCCTCTTTCAGGTACATTTAATTTTGTCATTTTTCCTTTAAAAAATGTCATTCCATAGTGCACACAAACATCTTTCTTCAGCTCTATTTGCACTCTTCATTATGTTATTGTCTGAAATATGTTTGCCTTCTTCTCTGGAGATATATACAATTATTTCTAATTTTTTATTCTTTATTCTCAACATCACAGATAGTAATAGATGGGAGAGATCCAAAAGCTACAGATGTTGAAGGAGATATGTTACCAACTTTGGTGTATTTGGCTCGTGAGAAGAGACCTAAATATTTCCATAACTTCAAAGCTGGAGCCTTGAATGCCTTGGTAATTATCTACTTTAATGTATTTACTATTTATATGTAAGCATACAAACATTAATCTACCTCCTTCCTATAACTCAAATCCAAATCCATATATTTTGTCATGAAGTCTTGAATTTGTTGTTTATGATTTTAACCTCAAGTTTTAAAGAAGTGTCATAGCTAAACTCTTTAGCCTTAGGGACATCGATGTTTTGTAATTCTTAATTATTCTTTTAGTAATAAATTGTTCTCCCCTTGTCAATAGACATATCTAACACACTACTATTAGTTGAACCACGTAAGTCTTTTTGTTGATTCACTCTTGTTTTACATTTATTTATTTATTTATCAATTCCTTAACAAATATAATAACTGCGCCAAATAACAAGCAAGTTCATTTATCACTCGTTTTTTAAACTAGATATCATTCCATCTGTATGGAAATTGATGAACAGATAAAACTTTTGATGTGCATACCTAATGTGGTTACGATTTTTTGGATTTTAAGCTTAGGGTCTCATCCCAGATAAGCAATGGGCAAATCATACTCAATGTAGACTGTGATATGTATTCGAACGACTCCGACACCATAAAAGATGCACTTTGCTTTTTGATGGATGAAGAGCAGGGTCATGAGGTTGCATATGTACAGTTTCCACAAAAGTTCCACAACGTAACGAAGAATGAGATTTATGGCAGTAGTTTACGAGTAATGAATGAGGTAAAAAATTGATAAAGGCAACTGTAGAAAGTGATCATAAAATTGATAGGTAATTTATTTGATTTTTATTCGTGAAGGTGGAATTCCGTGGTATGGACAGTTTTGGAGGCCCACGATATCTTGGAACAGGCTGCTTTCATAGAAGAGAGGTCCTGTGTGGGAAAAAGTATAGTAAAGGATTCAAAAATGATTGGAGCAGTAAAAAGTATAGGAATTATGAAGACAGTATAAACGAAGTAGAAGAAAAAGTGAAGCATCTAGCAAGTTGTACATATGAAAAGAACACACAATGGGGAAAAGAGGTCGATCACTTTACTCATCTCCATCTTCGCTCTCCATTTATAAATACCTACCACTTTCACATTCACATTCACTTTTAAATTGCAGATGGGTTTGAGATATGGATGTGTAGTAGAAGATGGTATGACAGGGTTGTCCATACAAAGACAAGGATGGAAATCAATTTATTGCAACCCAAAAAGGGAAGCTTTCCTAGGTGTTGCACCAACCTCATTAATTCAGACACCAGTTCAACATAAGCGATGGTCAGAAGGTGACCTCGAAATTCTTCTATCTAGGTACAGTCCTGCAGGGTTTGGTCAGGGAAAGATTAGCCTTGGTCTACGAATGGTATATTGCATTTATTCTCTTTGGGCTGTTAATTCATTAGCAACATTATATTACTCCACCATCTCCTCACTTTATCTCCTTAGAGGAATTCAGCATTTGCAATCACAGCTAAAGTGACTGATCAAGAGGTCTCCCAAAGATATGAAAATGAGATGATGGAATTTGGAGTCTCCTCACCACTGTTTACCAATATAACAACAATTTCTTTGGTTAATTTTCTTTGCTTTATTGGGATGATGAAGAAAGTAGCAGAGAGTGGCAGTGGTTTGGTGGTGGTTTTGGAAACAATGGTTTTGCAGATTCTTCTTTGTGGAATTTTGGTTATAATCAATTGGCCTTTGTACCAAGGACTTTTCTTTAGAAAAGATAAAGGCAAGATGCCAACCTCCTTAACTATTAAGTCCTTTATATTGGCCCTAGTCACTTGTATTTCCTTTTTATTCCTACTTTAACGGTGACCCCATGTATTTGAAGTTTACTTTGTACTTCATGTAACGACCCAACTCCTTGTACTAAAATGAGGTCATTACTACTAAAAATAAATAAATACTTTCTTATCGAAAATGAAAGAGAAAACTAAATTTTCATTGAAAACTACAAATAATCATTTGTAAATCAAAAATAAAATGTATACAAATAAAAGTTAGAAGATAAAATCCTAGTTCGGGTTTTATCTAACTTTTAAATAAAAGTAACATAAAATATTCTATAAGTTTAATAAATACAAATAAGAAAACAAAGATCAAATACTAAGAAAAACATGAAAGGCAGAAGCAACAAAAGTCTCCTATTGCAAGTCGCGGTCACTTATTGTCATTCCTTTCTTCTACCTCTACCTAAAAAATTAAACATAGAATGAATGAGTATAAACATATACACATTAAGGGACCCAATACTAGTCCCGCTAAGTGTCTGTTAACTTCCCATTATGGTCCTGTAAGGAAGTATCCTAAAACTAGCATGCTCCCGAACACACGCAATCTAGTGGTCCTGTAAGAACACATCTGGTCTTCGATGAACCCAAAGGAACACCTAGGGAAAACTGGTCTTTGGTGAATCCGAAGGAACACCTAAGAGAAACTAGTCTTCAGTGAACCCGAAGGAACACCTAAGAGCATCGGGCTATAAGTGACCCCGTCAGATCACTCGTAAAACATATCATGACAGATTGGTGGTTCGTTGAAAGGTGGTAATCTCGAGGGACACCAATATGGATACGACCCTAATGGGCAAAGTTAACAAAACACCCATCCATAGCATGTAGCAAACATAGGCATCATAACATGACATGAATATTAATCATATTAATCATAAAGTCCTTAATCGTGTGATTAATATATCATGCATCATCATCAACATAATGTCAATCATCAATGTCAACATAATATGCATCTCAGCTACATTAATGCATAATGAAAAAATTACGTGCAAGCTATTAAATTCAGTTTGAAGGTACAGTAGTAAAATCTCTTGCCTTTAGCTTAACCAAAATTATTTCTAACAGTCCAGTCATGGTCAAGCTTTTCAAATAATAGATCCTTGACCCAAAAATCAATTTAATTCAATTTACTCAAAGTTGAGGTTGAATTCCAATTCAACCTTGAATGGAGAAAGATTCCACTAATTAATTGTTCCACAATTTGCCAATTACACCTTTAAGCAAAATAATCTAACTTAAGAAAATAATCCAACTTAATCCAAAATAAATTTATTGAGGACCAAAAATTAATAATTGTTGGGCATACCAAAACCCAAACAAAAACTTACCAAAAACATCAAGTTGGCTTGAACTAGATAAGAAGAAAGCATTGGCTTGGCTAAAGGAAATTCGGCTCACAATTGGAAGAAGAAACAACTCAACTTAGAGTAGGGAGGAGTCGGCTTGCGCGTACACGACTCGGAGTGAAGCGATCGACTCGATAAAGTAAAATCAAATCTTCTCTCTTCGTTTAATATCCATCAAATCATCTTTTTACTTTCCGAAAACAACAAATAAAAATCTTTAAAAATTTAATTATATATATTCATATATAATTAATCCTAAATCTTATCAAATTAATTAACCAATATCAAATCTTTTCTAACATCAAATTTCCAAATTTCACTGCTTAATTAAATATTCTTCCAAATAAATATTTAATTAAATCTTACCTTCCATAAAATCAAATAATTCTCTCACAAAATCTCAAAATAACACCTCAACCATTCTAACATAATTCAAATCAAATTTAAGACAACTAAATTTAAAATTAGCTTATTTTTCGACATTACACTTCATCTTGGTTACGTTAATTACAATAAATGGGATTAATGACTCGAATTTATTTTTGGAGGTAATTTTGTTTCATTTTCTATCAGTTTTCATATTTAAATCCATATTTCGTTTAGGCTTAAGTTGTGTCTTTCTATTTGGGCTAAAGGAGGTTGAAAAATTGAAGTTATATAAGTCAAGTTTAGGGTTTGACTTAGAAAGAAGTCTATCTATTGGAAGTTGCAAACCCTTAGCCCACTCACCCACTTTCTTTCTTTCTCTTGTTCCCAAGTCATAAGCAGGCCCTCAATCATCATCTTCTTCTTCTTGATGCCTAGCCGTTGGTCTTTAAAGTAAGACTCATGGCAGATGGTGAATACTGAATCCTGTCGAGAGAAATTAGATTATAGGCCAATCTTTTCACTCATCGTCGTAGTAAAGTCTTTAACTATTGTTCATTGTTTCATATGAGATATGTAAAATAAATTATTAGATTCTTTTATGAAAAGAATTTTAAAGAATGCATCTAGACAAGTGAACTTTCAAAGGTCAGATGCAAAGAGTTTTCATATTTGTATATGTTCATTTGAGAAATGAATTAGACAATTAAAGATGTTTGAATAGGTTTGATAAGAGTTATCATAATGTATGACTTTTCAACAAATATTAATGATCTTGTATAGACAAGTTAGTAATTAATTGTCAGTTGATTGTAACGCCCCAACAGATTGGATTTTTCATTTTATGGTCTTAAGTGTAATTATGAAAATTTCGAATTTATTTGAGGAATTTGGTTATTTTTGACTTTGTGATTAATTAAGGTTTAGAGTTAATTATTTTGATTTGGATAATAATTGTTTTATTTGGAAAATAAATTTGGTAAAGTTATTTGGTGAAGATTAAAGGTAGTTGGGTGGAGGAGAGGGAAAATTGATTTGGTTAAATTAATGGTGAGATATTATTTGGAAAAGAATATATATTTTTGAAAGGGAATGTTGTGATTGGGTGATTTTGAGGATTTAAGATATTGGGAGTTTTAATTGGAGAGAGAGAAGGTGGTTGGTTTTGAATTAATTGAAGGGAAAAGAAAGAGGAAATTTATTTTGGGTTCTCCCTGTAAAGGAGCCTTGGGATTGGTGCAACAAAAGAAAAAAAAATAAAACCTATCTTTTTAGGAAAAGAAAAAAAGAGAGAGAGCAACCCAAAAATTTTGGAAAAACCCTAGCAAGTGTCGCCGCCGCCTTCCGCTCGCCGCCGAGCGCCGCCTTCAGCCAAACACCGCCGTCAGGCGTCCCTGCAGATCAGCCGAACAAATCAGCCGACTCGCGCCGCCAGTCGCCCGAATCCGGAAGTCGTGCGCCGCGCCCTGTTGTGCGACCCGATCGCGTCTCCGCCCCGCACCAGCTGTCTCGTGTGAAGCGGAGTCGTCGACCCGCAGTCGCAGTGTTAGCCAGATCGCCCCGCGCCACCCGTCGAAGCCGACGAAGCCAAGCCGCGACTGCGCCTCCTCACCGACCCGCGAACCCCATCGATCCGCCCGAGTCTGGAAACCTGCGCTGCGCCTCGTTCACGCGTAAACCCGACCCAGTCGCATCTCCGCCCCGCGACCCGAACGATCCGTGTCTGCACCGCCAGCTGAGCCGCACGCGCACAACACTTGTGCCCAAGCCGAGTCGCGTCCGCGTCGTAGTCGAGCCGCTTCTCTCCGCGCCGCGCCGCACCTGTCCGCGCCGTGTCCGAGCCGATCCAGCCTTCAAGCCGAGCCGGTTCCTACTTCTCTAGCCGAGCCGACCCGCCTGTCCTTAAGCCGCCAGTCTGCTCCGGTTCCTTTGCATACCCAGTCGAGACTTGAATTTCAACCTAAATAATTTAATTTGGACTAAATTAAATTACTTCTCTTAAGGAACACCTTGGACCAATTGACTTGGAGCGTTGGATTTCTTCAGCAAGAGCTCAAGCGTTACAACCTTGACCTAGGGTAAGTTGTCTCAATTACATTTTTGGGTCTTGGGTCATTTGGCGAGTTAGTCATGAAAATTGGCGTATTAAACATTTAGGACCTCGCTGCTTGGAAAGCACATTTTTCTGGCCGTTAGGACTCGTCAAGCAAATCTCTAGGTAACAGATTTCTACTACTAGCTCTATGACTAGAACCATGAGACCGCATACACCTCTAGTTATGCACGTTAAGGACTAGACTATATAACACATGTAAATTAATGAGAGTATGATGTGATTGATGATGTGGTTTTATATGATGGCATGGTAATGTGATATTGTGATGAGATGTGAGATGATGATTAGACTGATATGATTACATGATCATGTTATGTATATGTATGCTATGGTTAGGGTACCTGTTAGCTTAGCCTATTAGAGTCGTACCTGCATGGGTGTTCTTCGGGATCACCACCTATTTAGGATTGCGTAGTCCGACGGGACGCCAGTCTAGCATGGATATAGATATGATTCGAGTGATTCGACGGGATCCTCGCAGCCCGATTGTCTTAGTGTTTTCTCCAGGTTCACTACAGACCAATATGTCCTAGGTGCTCCCCCGGGACACCGAAGACCAGATTTTCGTTCCTACGGGAGCGCATGTTGCACGTGTTTGGGAACGTGCCAGAGATTGGGTACCATTTTCAAGACTCTAATAGGAAGTTAACAGGCACCTAGTGGGACTAGTAGTGGGTCCCTTACTGAGTATGTTACACTCACTCTCTCCATGTCATGTTTTTCAGATAGAGGCCGAGGTAGGGGCAGGGGCAAGCTGGCAAGCGACCAGAAGTGACCGTGGCGAGCCATAGGGATTTCTGCTTCCGCTTACGCCCCGTTTTAAACATTTAGTACTTGAGTTTTATTTTCTTCTTTATTTACTATTTCATTTCTTTAAAAGTAGATAGGACCCGAGCAGGATTTTAATATTTATTTATATTTCGCATATTACCCTGATTTGATTTTATAAATAAAATTCTGAGGTTTTATTCGGTTTAACTAAACTTTATGACTTAAATCATGTTATTTATATTTAGTAATGACTTCGGCTTAGTATAAGGAGTTGGGTCCTTACATGGATATCTCTCATATTTAATATTAACGATGTATTACTCATTATAAATGATGTAATATAACTTTAAAAAATTTACTACCTAACCAATTAGGGACATAATGTTAATTGAATGTTCCTCATATATTTGGTGTGAAACTTTAGAAAGAATGATAGTGTTGAGAATAAATATAAGTATCCTAACATATTTTAAGTGTTGAGAATAAATGATTAATTATTTTTTATTGGTAAAAGACAATAATTACGTAGATGAGACTTAACATACAATTGATTGGTTATTTCATCAATAGTGTTACGTTAGAGTATAAAATTAAAAACTTTCTCAAAGTATTTATGAACAATAAGAAATTTTTGTGTATCTTTCTCGAGATGCACTTAGTCTTACAAAGATTCAGAGAAATCTAATGGTAAGGTTAATTTTATCTTATGAGGTGGAGAATGGTATGCAAGTTAACTGTGTTTTTTTTTTTTTTTTCTTTTCTAATGAAGCTAATAACACAAAAAACATGCTACTTTATGTGATTATTCTGTATGATTTTGCAAGTATTAAGCATCAATAGGGTAGGATTGAGCATTTGAATTAAAAGGGACTAAAGAGACCAAGATAAGGCTTTGAAAGCATCAAAGAAAAGAAAATGAAAAATGAAGAAAGCACTCCTGGGCTGGCACAGGCCATTCACGACCCTTCAACAGCAACAAATGAGGTGCACAACACTGCTACACAACACCACTACGCGCGACGACACGACGCAAATTTCAAAAGGGTACCTTTTTGTGCAGCACCACAATGCTTCGAGTGTTAGTGTGATTCATCAGGCACATGTGCGCCTCAATGTCACTATGTTGTCTCCTAGCACCGTGATGCCTCCCTCCTACATATAAATATAGATAGACATATAGTTTTACGAAATTCTATCCTCCATTTGACAACCCACCAACTTCAATTTCTCTGTATTTTTTTATTTCCCAATTTCCTTAAATTTTTGTTCCTTTACTTTGGATTATTAGGAATTTATACTCTGAAACTTCATAGTTAATAGTTATTTGATATAATTTTTCATAGTTAATTAGTTATTTGATATAATAATTAGTTATCTATTACCGAACAAATCCAAGATTATTCATGAGTGTTGCCATTGTACTCAAGACGACGCGGAATGATGAAGGTATTAGATAAAATAAAAAAAATGGTCTGCAAAAAAACTAGAGTTGAGTTCGGGATTCATTTGTGTACGATGAAGATATTAGCATCCCGTAACACCCGTTTAGAAAATGGTGGCCAAATTTAATGTCTTGTAAAATTTATTTAGTTAGAAAAACAAAGATTTTTTTATTATTATGTCTTATTTCATTGTCATTACTCCGATATTTGAAGGAAATTTTTCTTATACATTTCTTCTCTCTATATGTTTAAACAAGAGAAAAATAAAAATAAGGATTCAATCTCGAAGAAAATCGATTGTTGTATGAGGTGTGGAGTATTGAAAATAAAATTTTTACCTAATATAACCTCCAACTATGTTTTCCCAAATTAGATTTAGGATAAAAAAAAAGACAAATAAATAAATAAAAATAAAAACAATAAAACGAAAAAAATTAATAACCCACCTTTTGTAGAGAAATAGGTTTCTTCAAGAAAAGAAAATTTTGCATAGATTCTCTAAATAGTCAAATTTCTTTTTCCTCTCGTAGAGATTCTCTCTGATACAATTTTTTTCTTCCTCGTAGAGATTTTCTGTTAAATAATTTTTTTCTTTCGTAAAGATTCTCTATAAACATTTTTTTCTTCTAATAGAAATTCTCTAAAACAATTTTTTTCTCATTTCCAAATGACCAAACGTCCCTATTTATAGATATCAGGGATATGCCACAAATTAGGAAAATTTAATAAGTATAAAATCAAATTAGATATTATGTACTTTTATTAATTTTTTTCTAAAATAGTAAAAATGTGATTGAAAGATTTTGTCCAAAATAAATTTGTTTGCTTTTTTCCTAAAATGAAAAACATAAATAAATATGTGATATTAAAAGAATTTTGTAGAAAATAAATTATTTTGTTTTTTCTTAAAATGATAAATCAAATATGATATTAAAAGATTTTGTATAAAGTAACTTTTTTTTTTAAATGATAAATGTGATAAATTAATTTTTTTAAAGATAGATATTTTTATTAATATTTTTTTTATTTTCCCTCTTAATAGAAGATTTTAAAATAATAATAATAATAATAACAATTATCATAAGGTTTTATATTATTACAAAAATCTTAACCATTATTACAAATACTATATTAAAAAATAATAAAAAAAAAGGTGTAGGATAAAATTACGTTGGCTACAAATTTGTAATAACAAGACATGAAATATTATATAATAAACATACAAGTAGATCATGTTTCAAGTAATAATCTAAATTGTTTATAGTAAATGGATTAAAGTTCGGTATTTTATCATGATAGCACTATGGAAATGATCTACTTTATGATTGTAACAAACGTCGTAAGTGTTACAAACAATTTGGATCCAAATCGTTCATATGAAAACATGTGAGTTGGAGTATTCTATACAATGTGTTTGTATAAGACCGAACTATAACATACTTCATCTCACTGTGAGCCCGTTAATTGAAGAAATTAACACTATTGATGAATTTAATGCATGGACTTAACAATTTGAAGACAGTTCTGTTAATAAAACAACAATTTACCTCCGTAGAGGGAAAAGATTCGATACTCCATTAATAAACAATACAAGACTTCAATTCAAATATAACGATGATATAATATAATGAGAGCGTGGTAGCCTTTTAACGCAGGAATGGACAATATATAATAAGTAAGCTGGATGAAGTAATCTAATTTTTCAAAAACAAAAAAGTAAACTAATTTCATTCTCTATTGCCCTCAAATTGTGATGGCATTGGTAGCAAATAGCAACATTAATGCCCTAAAGCCTTCACAACTCTTTCTCCCCATTAATTGAACTCTCTACAGTTGCTAAATAGCTCAGTCAATGTGAGGATGGGGATGAAACAACCAAATCGGAATACAGAAAAATGGTGCCTGTTGCTAATACTTTTGGTTTGTACATTCAGCAATTCCAAAACTTTACGAACTTTAACATAGATCTCTAATCGGGAGAGAAATGTGCAGTACACCAACTGAACGCTACAGTGGAGTTGAGATCACCTGCCGAAACATTTCATTACCGAAGACGTAAGAGCAGATGACAGAAACTTCATCCCAGTAGACCCTCCAGGGAAATATGAAACAGCATAGTATGCAAGTGCAAGAACCTGGAGAAACCACAACGTTTCAATTTGAAAATTGTGTCATGTATGATAAAGAAACGGGAAATCGAAAATGGATGAAATATATAAATATTAGAACTACAAGACACTCTTAAACTCTCCTTTCTTGAGAGGACTCTCAAGTCCTAATCCACTTACTCCATTTATAACCAACAAACATAACAACTCCTAGCTGATTACTAATATACTCTTAATACCCTTATAGCATTCCTATCAATATACTATAGGTTGAGATTGGCATGCATATCACATGTAGAATTATGTGACCAAACAAAACAGTCGGGTGAGTATTCTCTTCCTGAAGTTCTATGCACCAACTTCAAAAAAATATTAAAAAAGAAAAGATAGCTGATTGATTGTTGGGATGATGTCCACTAGGAAGAGAATTATTCGAAAGAGGTCATGAAATTAAACAGCGAAGGTGGATGCTGTTCAAATTAGGAAGCTTGAACACCAAAACACCCGAGGCAATGTAGTCCTGATGTCCACGACAGAATTTGTTGAAAGCTAGAGGCTTCGGGTGGTCCCAGCAAAATCAGCCTTCGTTCACCATACTAAAACACCCGAGGCAAAGTTTCCTCTCCTGGACTACTTCTGGCGGTTTTAAGTCCAAGAAAAGCTGAAATTCTTTTAGTCCGTGATCTATAAAAGCTTGAACACTGTTGATAAGATGCAAAGAAAAGCTCCCTACTAGAGAAATGGACTAATCACCATATCCCATCCTATCCATATATATCTATGCTTCTTAGGATCATATTTTCATCACTGTAAGTTTGCTCGAAAGGCTTGGCTTTTCCATATAAAAGGAGCCAGGTTTGTCCATTTGCTTTCCTCAAAAGGTGGATGGTTTGAAGATAAATCTAACTTTTTGTGGGATTGTCCAATGAGGATAACTTTGTGGCTCAAATGGAAGGAATGAAGCCACAGGGTTTTAAGCATAGAATGGTTTTGTTGAGTTCGTTTTGTATTAGAGTACAACACATGTCAGCCTGATGAAGTAAGTTCTCTCCCCTCTCTTCTTCCTCTCCTCTCTCTCATCTCCGCCCCCCTCTCTTCTGGTCACGGTTTTCCTTGGCGAACTTCAGGCGTATTCAACAAACTTAGAAATGTAAGTGAAGAGTTGCAAAATCATAGATTCCTACTACTGCATTTGGTTTGAAAAGGGGCTGTTTCACATCGAAGATGTAGATTTCCGAAAAATTCTCAGTTTATCCAGGCACCAACTAGAATGGTTTGTTGATTTAATTTCAGGTCTAGTCCAAAAACCTGATTGGAAGTTCTTAAAAAAAACAATTATGATGGGAAGGAAGCTACGAGACTGACAAAATTCTGAACCCCATCAGGTTGGTTTCTGAGGTATGTTGCTCGAAGTGCCTCTGGAAAATCTAATCATTTATTCATATATTCTCAGGAGTCTCAAAACAAGGATGGTTTTGCTTACTGAATATGATAAAGAATTTTTTGAAGATTTATGACTACACATTATTGCAATCCACACTACACTCCAATTATGATCGGTTAAGGTCGTCAACATTCCACCTTTCAAAACCAGATTTTTCCAAGCCATTTCTTTCTCCATAATCCAAAGAATCTTGCAAAAAGGCAGCTGCAAGCTTCCCTCAAGAATTGGTTCCTTTCTTAACAGCCTGTAAGATTGAATTAATTTGAGAAAGGAGAAAGTAGGAAGATTATTTAGTGAAACACAAGAAGTCTTCAAAGCAAATCAGAACAATTAGCACTGAAAAGACTATTAAAGAGCTCAAATACAAATATGGTTCTGATTCATGAATCAAAGCAATAGGTGATCAACAACAATCTGATTAAGACCTTATGGAGTTCAGATTTTGTTGAGTTCACTGGACGTGAAAAATGTTAAATACCTCCTCAGACAAAAGAGTTTGGTTCCTCGAGAAAAGCAGTTCTTTCACTCTTTCACTATTAAATCTCTAGTCAATCATCTATCCACAGCTTCACCTAATGACAATGCACTGCAAAGGAGTCTTTGGAAAACTAAATTTCTGAAGAGAGTTAATATTTCAGTGTGGATCATGCTGTTTGGAAGTCTGAACTGTGCTTCAGTGTTACAGGAAAAGCTCCCATCCCCTTACCTTTCACCCCACATGTCCCCTCCACCCCCTCTTTTGTCTCAATTACTAGGAAAATCTTCAGCAACTATTTTTGGCTGTCCTTATCCTGTAATCTGGTGGCTGCTGCAAATATAACATTTTTTAGGGCTTTTGACAATAATATCAGAAATAATGAGCTGCAAATTCAGACGGGTTTAGTCATGAAGAAAAATGCTCTCCTCTTATGTTGCAACGCGGTCAAGGCATTACCAATAGAATTATGGTTTGAAAGAAATCAATTAGTCTTCCTTGATAAATCTGCAAGCTGAAATGATAGCCTTGAGTTTCACCCGAAGAAAGGCCTCGTCACGGTGTTCTTTATCCAAAGCTTTATAAGAATATTCCCTTCAACAGATACAACTGAATTGGCAGGCCTTCATCTTCTAAACGACACAAGAGTCTTTTCATGCTATCTGTGATTTCCTATAAAGTTCAAGCGCTGTAATCCATTCTTTATAATTAGCATTCGGACATGCTGCGAGCGCTAATGGGTGTCGACCTAGTTGAGATGTCCTGGTGCACCTCCTGATCCTAGGGTTTTGCTCATGCATATCCCTTATGTACTTTGAGCTTTGGCTCTTTATTGTTATCATTAATTAATAAAGAGATATGTTTCCATGTCAAACAAAATATTGTACAACACACAATATGTGTATCGTCGGCAGGAGTTGTCTAGACACAGTCTTAGAATGGTCCTCCTCCCTCGATATATTATGGTTGGTTAAATTAAAAGTTTAGTCCATAAATTTTTATAGGTTTGTGTCTATTTGATCTCCAAACTACAGAAGTGTCTGATATGTCTTCGAACTATTCAATTTGTGTTTATTTGGCCCTTATAAACTATGTCTGGTAGGATTTTTAAAAAAGAAACAAACAAATTCTCATTGATGAAGTTAAAGGAATCAAAATTTAGGAGATATGATCTCTGAAAAGGAGAAAAAGGAGCAAACAAATACAACCAAATAAACTTTCACAAATTTGATCGACTAGCCTCTTTCGACTACTCTTTTTTTAATGAAAACAACAATGTTCATTAAAAAAAAGAAAGAAGAAGAAGAAAAATACGCTGTACTACTACAAAACTGCCAAAGGAACCTGTAAACGACCACCAACCAACAAAAGACAAACAAAGAGCAAACTGAAACTCTTCAATGATGCACCAACTAGATGCATGAACTAAAGATTCGATCAAAGAAATTTATGACAAACCTACGCCTAGAAACTTGAAGAGAACCTTTCTCCTAATGCTCTAAAATCTTCCAACAAGATAGCAAAACAGAGTCCAACAAGTAATATTGAACTGCCACCAGTTAAAACTTCCAAAAACACCAAACAAGAAGCTACTTACCTTTCATAAAGCAACCCCAAAGAAAGTACGTACTCCCAGAATCTCTTAAAGTTTGAATCAGCAAATCCAACCCTAGTTGACAAAAAAGCTGCCTCGACTCTTAAAACTTTATGATACGGGATAAAGAGTGAATTCCTTCGACTTGTATTTCACAAGCCTTAATTAAAGATGAAAACTTTGAAGGAACTGAGGAAGGAATTATAACTGGCAATAAAAGTTGAGAAGCCACAGTAAAATTATCTTGGACATCATCCTTAAATAACTCCTCGAAAGTATCAGCAAAAGAGTCCACAAGATAAGGATCTTCAAACACTTTTCATGGTTGATTCCGATGGAGATTAGACTGATATTCCATAAAAACTTTAAGCTCCACGCTACTCAAACTAATTTCAGAATCTCCTTTGGAATCAAAGGCATGAATATGTATAGACGGGAGACAAGTCTAATCTCCATGGAATCAAAACCATGAATAGGAATTAGGCTCTAAAATTTCTAATAGATTCTTAAGCATTCAATTTTCTGTCCGATAGGTTCTTGATATTTCAATTTTGTATCTAATAGGCCCTTCACACCTTTAATCTCAGCTGGTCCCTTGATAAAGACTGCAAGAATAATGTTAGACAGCTACTTATTGGTCCACTTATGGGGAAAATTGTGTCCTTGCTTTGGTGCAATGCTATCAAGGCAATCTTGGCAGAAATTTGGTTTGAGAGAAACCAACGGGACTTTGACAATAAATCTTCCTCGCCGGACAGGTACGAGCAGGCACGGCTGAATGCCTCCTCATGGTGCTTTCTAAGCAAACAATTCAATGCCTTCTCAATGCAAGACATCTTACTAAATTGGCAGGCATTCATCCTTCCTCCTTGATCGAAGATCCAGATTTGGGCAACGCCCCCTAATGATTCTCCTTTTGGCAGCTCCTTTTTGCCAGTCTTTTATTCCTAGTATTGTTAGATTTATTTGAATGTTTCTTATTGGTTTGGATTGGCTGTGTGTAAATCCCACTTGGGCTCTTTTTATTTTTGTTTGGTACTTTATTTTGTTGGATGTGATGGGGTGCCAAGGGGATGTCAACCTAGTTGAAATGTCCGGTTCACCTCCTGATCCTTTTTTGTTTTTGTTTTCACTTTTGCTCATTGTATAATCTCTTGTATTATGAGTTTTTGCTTTATTAATTATCAATAAATGAGAATGTCTCCTCAAACAAAAAAAATTAAGCTCTTGACCTACTTGACATTTATTAAATTCATGGACCAACTAGACACTATACTGAAAGTTTAGGGTTTGTTATCAAAGAATCATCCATTTTCCATGCTCTTAATTGGTGCAAACAGTTACAGCCTCTTAAAGATCACAATTTAAGTTTTCTTGCCGCAAATTGGAACAATCTTTTGTATTCCCTCTAATACATGGCTTTTGGTTATGCTTTTGGATATTTCGTTCATCAATGAAATGTTTCTTGTTCAAAAAAAAGCTTTAAGGTCTTGTTAGACATAAAATTCAACTTTATACTTAATATTAGCTACATTTTAAAATTTTCAAAATGTTGGAAATGTAACCTGACATTTTCAAAGCTCAGGAAATTGAAACTTTTAAATACTAAATTAAAAGTTCACAAACCTATGAGATGCTTTTTAAAGTTCAAGGACCCTAAACTAATACTTTAAATCTTGGTAAATTTGTTTCTTTTAAAAATACTTCAATTATTGAATGAATAGAAAAGGACGGAGAAGATGCCTTTTTATAGCCTAATTCCATAGGTTACAAACCTAAAACTAAAAAGGAAACTAAATCTTTAACTAAGACAATTAAGAAACTAAAAAGGAAATTAAACAAGACAATTAGGAAACTGAAAAGGAAAATAAACCTTTAACTGAGACAATTAGGAAACTAAACCTTAACAATTAAGAAAACTAATTAAAATTAATTACATCACTAATCTAAAGTAGATAGATACTAACTGGATGATGGGAATAAAAGTTTGCACAATAATGAAGAAAGATAAGGTATTTTGTTTAAATACCTGTAATACAGAGAAGAAAACTGACAGAATATAGCTGTGGAGGCCCATGGAAACATATAAGGTGCCCAACATACTACCAATAAAGATCACTGTAAAAGGAAGTCTCTGCATCATGAAACAAAGGAACAAATAACAGAAGCGAATCAGCTAAAATATCGAGAGGGTTTTGATAGAAATGTAATGAAAGAAATATCAAGCATACCTCTTTTGAGAACATATGTGCAAGCTGATTCTTCGGACCCTTGAGAGCAAAAAAGGATCCAATGATGAAGCAACATCCAAGCGTAAAGCAGATGGCAAACTTTTGAGGCATCAGAACCATGACAGGAAGGAACATTGTAAACGCAATGAAAATAAAGAAAACCCCAGTTGCTAGAAACAAACCAAAATACATAAGGGCTTTTCCTGAGGGAACATTGCTAGTGGCAGATTGGAAGTTTCCAGGAAGTTCTCTCACTCCTTTAGAAACCCTGTACTCAAGCACGAAGGCCAAAGCAATCAGAATTTACATATCTTAAACAAGTGACTGATGTGAATAAATAACTACAAACAACGATGGGTAAAAAAGGAGGCAGCATAAAGGATAGCATCCTTCAATACATAAGTAGTCCCTTCAAGACGAAACCTACTGGTGATTCCTAGAAGTTTAAGAAGTATTGACCAGATGGCCTTAAAATCATTTTTTGCTTCAGCTGGTGTTATTTTCTTTGGAATGAAGTGAATCTGGAAGCTTTGCAGGCTGTAGCGTGAAGGACCTGGAGCCTGTTATACAATAACCTCGCTGATTATTCTCATATGTGGATTCAGGTGTTTATTGCCCAGTTTCTTACATGACAAAATACATTTCTAGTAGCAGGAAATTGATAATTTGGCTTTGGCAGCTTTAAAGTAACTTGATTGGTCGAAAATTATTTCATATTCTAAAGCTCCCAGACTAAGAAGGAAAATATGTGCCATTTCCAATGTATTTTGAAAACCAAGTCAAACACTTGGAGAATGAGTCCTTTTGGCTTTCGATATTTTTAGTTAAGATACCTTGCCATCCTTTGAATATTTGAACCTTGGTAGAAGAGCTTTCCAATTTACTCAGTAATTTTTTTCTTTTCCTTTTTTTTTCCTGAAACACAAACTGCATAGGCATTTTATTATTAAACTGAACGAAAATCAGATAAACGAATTATTTGCAACATTTTCCCCCCTCTCAAAGAAACATCATGGAAAATAAAACAAACACAAAATCAATAACATGAGCGAACCACAGTTTGAACCATGCACAATTTTCTCTCTTTCTCAGACTTCTAATATCTCTTCTCCAATTGATCCATGGTCATTTTGTTTTCTGGCACTGATTGTAAAGCAGTTCTCAACTTCCAATTTACCCAGTAAAACAGTAACTAAAGATCAGGAATAAGGATGGAATAAGGATGCTTATAGAGATTTGTAAAGTAACAATGAGTCATTATATGCTAGCCTATACGATTTCCACAGGTCAGTTTCTAAGGTGCCCAACAGACTACCCACAAAGAGGACTTTGCCTGTTGTGACAAAGATGTACCCTAATTTAGGCAATTAATCACAGGTATTTAGTAGATATCAAATTAGGAGATATACGCCAAGGAGGTTGCTCAATGACAATACTTTCACTACCTAAAAAAGATTTGACAAGACCTAGATCTTTTCTATTGATCGAGTGGAAGTCTACAAATTATCAAAAGCATTAAAGGAAAACTTTAGAAGACGGCCGTATTTACAAGTTCCTTGCCAGCTTCAATGTTGAATTTGATGAGGTTAGCGGTCGAATACTTGGTAAAACCACTATTCAATCTATCAATGACGTTTTTTCTGAAGTTTGCAAGGAAGAAAGTTGTATTAATGTTATGATTAGAAAAAAGCCTATTGATTCCATAGGAAGTTCTGCATTGGTGATCAAACAAACAGCCATGAATGCCTCTGATCACTCCAGCAAGACACATAAAAAGCCTCGAGTCTGGTGTGACCGTTGCAATAAACGCCGACATACACCGGAAACATGTTGGAAACTTCATGGAAACCCTGTGAATTGGAAAGATTCTAAGCCAGGGGAGTGAAATTCCCACCTACACACCTCAAATGCAAACATTGATGATTCCAATCTGTTTATCAAGGAGCAGATTGATCCAATCTTGAAACTCCTGAAGACTACTTCCTCATCTAGTAATCCTAGTGTTTCCTTGGCACAATCAAGGTAATTTTCCTCAAGTCCTCTCTTGCATAAACTCATCTCCATGGATTATAGATTCTGGAGCCTCTGATCATATGACCAATTACTCTTCCTTATATGCATCGTACTCTCTTATATATTGCAATGAAGAAATTCATATCGCTAATGGTAATCTCACCCCTATTGTAAGACAAGGAACTATCTCTAACTACAAAACTTACTTGAATTTTGTTCTTCATGTTCCAAAATTAGCTTGCAATTTGTTTGTCGTGTTGTCTATTGTGACACTCATTGTACCTTTCAGGATCAGGACTTGGGGGAGACAATTGGATGGGCTAGGATGATTGGTGGTCTCTAGTACTTTGAGAAGTTGCAGCTAGTCATAAACAAGTTTAAGGCTTGAGTAGTATATGTTTTCCTTCTGTTAAAGAAACTATAATGTTTTGGCATTGTACGTTAGGTCATCCTAATTTCTTTTACTTGAAGTATTTGTTTATAAATTTATTTAAGGGTCTTGATTGTTCATTTTTTCCAATGTGAAAGCTGCATTTTTGTCAAACATTATCGATCCACTTATTTGCCCAAACCTTACAAGGCTTCTTCACCTTTTTTCCTTAATTCACACTGATGTTTAGGGTTTGTCTAAAGTTTTAACTCATAGTGGAAAGTGTTGATTTGTTACCTTTATAGATGATCATCCTCGTTTAACTTGGCTTTATTTGTTAACTAACAAGTCGGAGGTAAAATAGGTTTTTGTTAGATTTTATAATATGATTGAGACTCAGTTCCAAACTAAAATTTGTATCCTTCACTCTGATTACGGTACTAAATATATCAACGAACAACTAACTATTTTCTTATATGAAATGGGTATTTTTCATCAAGCACATGTCATGATAGTCCTTAACAAAATGGAATTGATGGGCAAGAGAATAGACGTTTATTTGAAGTTGTTCGTGCCCTTATGTGTGCCCTTATGTTTTCTACTAAAGTCCCGAAATATTTGTAGGGTGATGCAGTTCTTACAACAATATACCTGATCAATTGAATGCCAACTAAGGTTATTAATATTAGAACTCCTGTGAATCACTTAAAAACTGTTCTCTAACTTACCAATTAGATTATTTGGTTGCACTGCAAGTTCATCATGCCAACCCTACTCACACTGAACTTGACCCTTGAGCTGTTAAATGCATTTTTTAGGCTATGTCTCCATAAGAAGGCTTACAAATGTTGTGACCCTTAGACCAAAAAGTATTTTAAGGGTATGAATGTGTCTTTTTTGGAAAATCAACCTTTTTTTTAGCGAAAATTCTCTTCAGGAGGAGACATCTTACCTTAAAGATAAATTTTAGGACACTTCACATATCCCAAACATCACTGATTCTAAAATTATGAGTTCTAATTCTTTGATGCCAAGTGTGGAGAGTTCTTTTTCAGGGGGAGAAACAATACAGACTGACTTGACAAGCCAAAATCCTAAACTACAGGTTTATACTAGAAGAAATTTGACTCAAAGGAACCGAAAGACAATTGATCTATCACATAACCAATCTAATAACCTGATAAATGATTCTGAAGCTCCAGGTAACATACATTCTCCTTCTACTTATTTTCCCAATTCTTTGCATCATAATTCCTTACACGATGTCTCTAATCTTGATATTCCAATTGCCCATAGGAAAGTTACCCATAATTATGTCAAGATAAACCTTCGAGATGGGTGGATCGCTTGGAGTTTGCTCGTTTGAATGCAACGTCAGGTGGTCTTTATCCAAAACTTTTCACTCTTTGCACAAGACTTTGTTGAATTGGCAGGCCTTTATTTTCCCTCCAAATTAATGCTTTACCCTTCGTGTTCGGTGGCCAGCTTCTTTTGTTATTTTTCGGATTTTAGCTTCAGTATTGCTTGTTTTTTCTAGTGACTTTCTTTGTATTAGCTTACGGTCTATATTGGCTTATATTAGCCTAGAAAAAAAGACAATCTTTAGTTCTTTTATTGCATTTTTGGACATGATGAGGATTCTAAGAGGGTGCCAACCTAGTTGAGATGTCGGGTGCATCTGTTGATTCGTCTATCTTTTCACTCATTGTATAATCCTCTTGTACCATGAGCTTTTGTCCCTTTATTATGAATTTATTAATAAAAAAGAGACATGCTTCCTCTTCAAAAATAAAAACTGATCATATTAATTGTTACTTGACTTGTGTTTCTTTGCATTATTTTTATTTTATATTCGTAAGTGTTCGGGCTAGCTCACGCACACCTCGACTAATTTCATGGGACAACCCGTCTGACCCTACAACATTCAGGTGTCAAGGTAACTCATAGGAAATTAATTCCTAATTAGGTGACCACCATGGATTGAACCCATGACCTCTTAGTTAGTTATTGAGACTATGTCTCCTTTTTCTACCACTAGATCTCTTTTCTTTATCTCTAAATAAACCTGAAGGTTGTTTCTTTGCATTGTTAACTTTGTTCTTTGTAAGGGTAGTGTTTTTTATGTACTCTCTTTCCTCCTTTGTAAAGGTTGACTGTTAGCCTCAGATTACTACAATTCAAAAATTGCTTGTAGGACATGACGAGAGCGCTAGAGGGGTGTCAGCCTAGTTGAGATGTCTGGATGTGTCTCTTGATCCATAGGTTTTTATTTAATGCTCTTGTATAATTCTCTTGTACTTTGAGCATTTGTCTCATTTTCTTTTTAAAGAAAAAGGGCTGCTAGAAAATCAGAAGAGTAGAAATGAAGCTTTGCTATCAAAATGGATATGGATTCTAAAGTTGATGTAAGAAGAATACCGGTAATTAATCAATATTTTGGGTATGGATATGGATTGTGGGTAATTAATTAATATTTTATGTTAATTCCCTTTTTACCCCCCGCTTGTAATAAAACTCTATATATAGGAGTCTTCCCTTCTTATATGAAACACATTATTCATTCTAATAAAATATTCACAATCTTGATTCTTGGAGGATTATTACTTGAGAATACTTGGGCTACATCAATTTGGTATTAGAGCGATCGTTTGAGCCAACATTGATTTGTCATCGATGGAAACCGGGAAACTCTTTTTGACACTGATCACGAGAGGGAGCTTTGAGTGTTGTGATCAATGCCAAACAACACACATCTAATTAAGTGAAACCCTTAAAATTCCAAGAAAGAAAGATGACACCGAAGATATATCAAGATTTTGAAAATATCCAAGAAAAAAACCAGCAGTTGGTATAGGCAAGAAAATAAACTTTACTTCCAAAAACAATGCTGGAATTCTAATTCAAGTGATTTGAAAAAATAATTTCAACATTCTAGTTTTGATCATGCTCAATCTTCTTAGAGAACCTATCATTATGCACATAAAAATTTGATTCTAGCGACTCTAGTGACTAATGACATTTCTAAGGAAGCTGGGGAAGGAATACAAAGACAGAAATATCGACAAAGGACCGAACAATACAATCAAACCCATTTTTCAAGAAACCAACGTAAAAATTAGTTATATGAATTAAAGAATCAAAAACAATTATCAAGAATGGATTTTTACAACCCAAGAAGAATATTCAAGATTCAAAACTACTCTTTTGGTTATGAAACACAATCAAGAAAGGTTGACTCAAGAGAATCAATGGATGAGTCTTATACCCACTATGAGGTTGAAACATATTCAAAAATCCAACAAAATGACTACTTTGAATCCGTAGCATTGGAGGAAATGGATCATCAAACTGCCAGATAACTTGAAGTGAATGATAAAGAAGATGTGCTTCTTGAAGGATTCTCTTTGGAAGGTGGTTTTTAAGCCATTGGTCCTCTCAATACAGTTTTGAATGTGCTTGAACAAGATATCCTTTAAGGGTCTACGGCCGATGGAGAGGTTCATCTTTTGGGGGCAGTATTGGATTTTTTGTCTCAAATTTATCCCTTTGATCATAAAATTTTTGTTCAAAATGTAGAAGGTTGGTTTAGTCATATTCCATTGAACAAGTTTATTTCATTCCTTATTTGCTTCATAACTTTTTTCCTTTTAAAACTCGAGGCGAGTTTTCTTAAGTTTCACAATCTTGATTCTTGGAGGATTATGCCTTGAAAAAACTTAGGCTACTTAGGGTACATCAAGAGTTATCCCCAAGAGACTTTATGGCATTAGAGGATAGCCAGGAAGTGCAGTCTTACCTCTTCTGGATGGGCAATTTTCCTAAAAACATGGGTCTGAATATTTGAAGAGGAAGAGCTAATGTAAATTAATTTGAAAATCGTTCTACCTTTCATTTTGTAGAGCTTACAGTCCAATTCATTTCTAGCCTCAAGGTTTCTTCGGTAGAACGTGAAGTATTTTGAATGTGCAAATGAATCTATACTCTTAGATACAACCGGGAAAAAACTTATATAAAACAAACGAAACAATAAAAAAAAAAAATCAAATCACTCAGCAAAGGCATAATATTCCACTAAAAGGAACTAAAAAAGATGAGCCTATACTCTGTTCTTTCACTTGTGGAAACTTTTAATGAAATGGAACTCCATTTAAATCAAGGATCTATAACAAGAATGAATAAGAGTGGCAGGACCTGAAGACCTCGAAATCAAGATCTTAAACCTACATTCTCCCTGGCCAGAAGAGAATTTCTCTTCATGCTGTGTTTGGCAACCTCTAGCGGCATTCTTTGTTTCTCCAGGACCCTTTTTAACTCTCTAATTCTCAAATGAAACTTCAGATGCTAGATATCAAAGATTCTTAAATGAAGTTTTCAATAGTACAAATGAAAGTACAAGACAAGTCAAGACTGCAAGAGTTAGAACATTTCCCACACTTCCCACAGCTAGCCAACAAAATTATGCTCACGAGAAAATGTAACAGCCATAACCTAGTAGGAACACTACAGCATATTTATCCAACACTTATCGCCATGGATGAGTGCACCAAGCAGATTATTAGTCAAAACTCGAGTACCGAATGATCCACAATCAGAATCAGAAATAACCCAGAAAACATAAACAAAATTCAATTTGACATTTTTTACTAAGATGGATATGGGGATCGGTGAGACACTTACACGTTGAAGGTTCCCGAAACAGTTTCATTGGCGGACCTAACAGCACTTTCGAGATCCAATCCAATTCCCATATTGAAGGTGCTATCATCAGCAGCTTGTGATTCTGCGTAAGAGTTCCAATCGGCGAGCAACGAAGAGGAAGTTTTGAGTTGATTATCACTGCCACTACTACCTCCTTGCGTGAACCAACCCTGCGCCATTTTCTGCATCGTTTTCTCGGCAGACAAACAGCCCCTTCCACAACGAAGTTCAAATTATTTGAGAAAAAGGTTCAAGCGTTGCACTTTGATTTGGGAATTTGAAATTGGTTGTGATAGCGAACGATTTTGGTTGTTTTCTCGAAGCAAGTGTAGACGAAGCCTTCAAAACGAAGGGAAAAGGCAAACACCAATCACCCAAATTATGATCACGAGGAAGAAAAAAGTAAACATTTTAAGAAATGGGAGCAAAAGACTCCATTTGGAGGCCCAATTGAAAGTTTACCCCTCAAATGAAAGTTTACCCATGCCTCTCAAATTGTAATGAGCCCACATGCAAATTCACCAAAATAATCTCAAACACCCAAGGTCATTCCACTTCGACAAATTTTTCATTTCTCTTTCTCGTTCTCGTTCGATATTACTCATTCTCGCCCAATGAATACCCCAAAATTTCCTACCATTTTGTATATGACTGTCATTAATGCAGTTTGTAGATATTTTATGTAAACCCTAGTTATCCTTAGAATACCCAAGTAAGTATGGTTTAGTTTAGTGGTTAAGTTGAATTTAAGATTTCAAAGAGAAAAGTTGAGAGGAAATTTGTTGAAGTGTTGAAACTTGAGAATTCAAAGCATGCGACCAAAGGAAGGAAAAGAAGTTAGAATTTTGAGCTAAGTATTAGTTTGTGGCTAGGTGTTTAGAAGGGATTGGAAAGGGCTAGGCGGACAAAGAGGGTCATGAAAACCTCTAAAGGACAAGTCATAGGCGACCATGATTACTAGGTGTTATGCAAAGGAAAGTGTTAGGCGAGGAGTGCCAAGCATTGCTATGCAGCCAAAGGTCTTGTGTGAAGCGATCAAGATTTGCTAAGAACCTTTACGTGGCAAGGCTAAAAAATGTCATGTGTTAAGGAGTGGGTGGCAAGATAAGCCATGCGCCCAAGGCTAGGCGGCATGACATGTTGAGATCATGTGGGCAAGCCATGCAAGCTAAAGTTGGAAGCCTTGTGAGAACTAAGGAAGCTTTAGGCATTTTGGTAGTGCTTAGTGGAGTGGGCTCCAAGTATCTAGGCATGCAAGGACTTAAAAAATGATAAGCAAGAGGTGTCGTCAGTTGATCATGCACATACAAGTATTTAAGGAAACTTTGAAGAGGAAGTTCTTCCATTTCACTCATGCGTTTTGGGTAATTTCAATTGTAAAATCTCTCAAATTATGTGTAGTTTATGAATTTGGACTTCTGGATAAAGAGGGTGTGAGGAAGACATTCTTGGTTGAAGGAAAGCTTGAAAGGTCGTTTCTTGAGTGATTTGGAGCCATGTTGACTGTTCAAAGGCTACATAACTCATTACTTCGAATTTGGAGCTGGAATTTTTTGGTAATATAGTTGAGAGATTAAGGAACAAGTTTAATTTGTAGAAGAAAGTTTCTTCATTTGAGTTATGAATTTTTAGTTATGAATTTCTAAAGTTAAGTCGGGTTTTCGAAGGTGAAATTCAGAAGCTTCAGGTCATGAGTGTCAAGGTTAGGCATTGAAGTTGGTTGACAAGGCTAGGCGAGTTGGGCTTTAGTCATGACCATTTAAGAGGTTAGTGGTGTGCGGCTAAGTGTTCTTGTTCTAGGTGAGGTGGCAAGGCAATGTCATGCATTTTGGCACAATGATGCCGCCTGGAGCATGTGCGGTTGTGAGGTTAGCCAGTGCTGCCCAAGGCCATGCCATGACCTGTCTATTCGTGTGGAACCCTAAAAGTTTTAGATCTTTGAAACTTGTTTAGTTTTGAAAAAGATAAGTGAAAAGGTGAATAAGGAAAGAAAAGTGGGAAATTTTGGCTAAGTGTCAAAGAATAAAATGCTAGGCATCTAGAGGTTAGGATGTGGTCAAAAGTGCATAAATAACCCCTAAATGACGCTCATTGAGCCACAAAATGAGGGTTGAAAACCTCCAAACTAGGTGTTTAAGGCATGTGTTAGGCGGCCAAAATTATGAAAATAACTTCAAAGGTAAAGGTCTAGGCATTTTAGATGGTTTGGCTTGCTAGGTGAGAAAAAGAATTTAGAGGTTAGTAGATGAGTGATGGCTAGGCGAGAAAGAGTAACAATATGCCTTTTACCTCGAGGCTTTTACCTCAAATTATCTTTAAAAGTTCAGAAAATATCTCTAGTTTATAAAAGAGGGTTGTTGTGCAATTTGGAGGTGAGAAGATTGGCATTTAGATTAAGAGAAGGCGAGAATGTCAGATTTAGAAGCAATCTGAGAAAGGTGCACTTTCAGAAAGCTATAGAGCATGTCTTTTCGAATTTGATTATGAAATTTTGAGGTAAGAAAGTTAAGATGTTTTCCAGCAATTTTATAGAAGAAAATATTTCCATCTGGATTTTAAGATATTAAGCTCTAAAGTGAAGTTAAATTTTTTGTCGAGAAATGGTGTTTTGAGCAGTGTTGTGATTGGCTGAGTGTGAGGGGTTGCTAGGTGAGATGGGCGTGCGGTTTGGGTGAAAAGAGGTTAGTGTGTGCTCTAAACTTGCGTTAGACCCACAGCCCTCCCGCAAGGAAAGCCCACGTGTGCCAAGGGCTACCCGAGATGCATACGGCGTGCGTAGCATGCGGCCCTTGAGGTTAACATGCGGAAAGGCCTATCCAGGCCCTACACGTGCATGCCAGCCTCTATCACCCATCTCTACATGCCAACTTATGTCAAGAGGCGTTTTTAGGTCGTTTTTTGTGTTTTTAAGAAATTTAAGAGAAGTTTTGGTATGTTGATAATAAAAGAAAATTAAATGGAATTATGTCCCATTATTTCAGGTCAAGAGGAGATCAGACAAGTCTACCGGCCGAGAGTTTAAGCTACTATTAGTGAGTGACAACATGATTTCTAAATGACGTTTTTAAATTTGTTTACAAGTTATGTTTTAGTATGTTATATAGATCATTATATCTTAATTTTCAAGTATGTTTATGAAAAGTATTTAAGTATGGAGATTTAGAAAAGGTACTCAAAGTATGGGTTTGAAATGTTTTGAATAAGCATGATTTTGAAGAAATATTTTAAGTAAGAAAACCATGGTATTTTATATACCGAGTTCTCGATGGTCAATGTACATAGCCTGAGGTATGGAACTTTGCTGACTACTTAGCCAGCTACTACCGAGATCTGGCTAGATAGTATGGCCAATAGAGCTCTATTATCTTGATTGAGATTATTAGAACAGGCACAGTAGGTCGAGCTAGTTACTATCGTGATCGAGTTTTCTGGGTATAGAATATACAAAGATAAAAAAGCATTTGAAAGTCAGGAAAAGTTTAGTATAAAAAGGTTTTAAAATTTTATACCTTATGATATGTTTTATGGAAAAGACTAAGATTTATTTATTTAAAAGTATGTTTTATAAATTCGTCACTCATTGGGCTATTTAGCTCACCCTTTCAAAATATTTTTCCTCTTTCCAAGTACAGATTGTGGGCCTTCGCGTGCTGAACATATTGCTGCCAAGCCAACCAGTTTTTCAGTCATGAAAGGAAACGTTTAATTAAAAGTATCACTATTTTATAAAAGTTATACTTCCATGTCTTATATATTTTACTTGGTAATTAATAAATGTGCTTCCTAAATGGGTTAAACTACGACTTTAAGTTTTTATCAAGTTTAAAGACTTCCGTTGGCAATTGTTTTAGATTTTCATGTCAAGGGTCAATTGGAATTGTCCGAGAGGTGGATGATTTCAATTGACATCATGCCATCTTTCGAGTCTAAGTAGGTGATTTAGGAGGGGATATGATAGTTTGCATGCGGTCTACCCATGACAGTGTCATGGCATAGGCAGTGGCTTAGTGCTAAAATTGGATTTTTGGAAGTTTGATGATTTTTTGGTGTTTCATTGATATTTTCTAAGTATGAGGAAATTAATTTGAATATTAATTACTTTGTTTTAGACCAAGAAGAATAAAGAGGAATTCTTAAGATGAGGAGTTAAACTATAAGTTGTGAGTGACAAATGTATTCGAATGTGTTTAAAACATGAGTTTCTAGCTAAATATTTCTAAGAATGCTTTGAGATTTATGAAGTTATATTTATTTACTGATTTAATAAATGATTTGCAAATCATAAGTTTAAGCATGAGGTTGAGAAAGAGTTTATATAAAGCATGTTTTATAAGTTATTTCCAAGCATGACTTATAAAGCATGAGAATTGAAAGACGAGTTCTATAGTATTTTGAAGTAAGCATGTTTCTTGAGTTATTTAATGATTTGAGTTAAACAAGTGCTTATTCAACTATGCTTTTAAGCTAAGATTCCAAGGGATGTATTACATAAGTCTATACTCGATTGATACTCTCTACCTTACTCGAGTTATTGTGCATTTATGGTTTCCATACTAATGTGAAGGCAGTAAGACTTATAGTTCAAGTACATCAATGAAGGTACATATTATTTTGCCTAAGGGAGAAGGTTACAATTTGAATTATGCTTACTGTTAAGAGTTATTGACTTGATTTCGTTTTTTTTTCTTGTTTTATGCAAAACTCTTTCGTAAATATTTCATGTAGGGTTCTAATTCTACGACTAATGATGGACATCTAGGTTAGAGTTATGCAATAAAAGGTGTATACTTTTCCTATGCGTTGCCGCATGTGTAATGAGTAATGTTTAGTGCAAGTTTTCCTCACACTTGTCCAAGTGTAAGCAAAGCGGAGGTTTCCTGGGTAAGCCAGGGTTAAACACAGGGAATTTCTATCAAAACTTAGTTATGACACTTACTTCTCAACCAAATCGTATAAATGCTATATAGAGTACGTATAACACTATATTAATCTACTTATTTACACAGAGGATCTCTAGAGGGGAATGGAATGGGGTGATTGTGTAATGTGAACTAAGCTGCGTTAAGAAACATGAAGGAAAGTTTATGCATCCTAGGCAATCTAAGCCATGCGGTATGTCTTTGATGTGATACACATCACTCGACCATCTTATGTTTAAGGCGAGCAACCTCTAGGTGCCTAAACACCACATTTGTTCTCCTTTCAAGACACAAATGGTAAAGATAGATCAAATGATATATATCTAGGCTTCTCTACTTATAAGCATCATATTGAAATTCTATTTAAAGTGAGAAACCTCTAAACGCCTAAACACCACACTTGTTCTCCTTTCGGGACACGAATTGGTGGAGGCACAATGCCAAAATGAAGTTTATTTTCAAACTCCCCACACATGTTTAGCTATGTTCTTGCTACTTACTCTCTCGAGTAGTTGGCAACCAATCCTAGCCAAGCGATTGCGTTAAGCTTAGCTAAACATGATGAGACTTATAACTAAAGAATTCTTATAAAGTACAAACATGCACTTAAACTACTTAAAACACGTCAACACGACGGATAGTAAAGAACTGAAACAGAGATGGTGAATAAAAGTACATTGTATTGATAATGTAGCCTCTCAGCCATGAAATGAAGAACATCCACACAGTACATCATAAAGTACAAAAATGAAAAAAAAAAGATGTGTCGAGCCGCAGAATGCATTGGTTTTCATTCTTTGGTGAAGAAAACTTCTCTTTCTCTAATCTCTCTTTAAGCTCTTACTTAGACATTAACCAGAGAAGAGGTGGAGGAAAGAGAACTACTACAAATGGTGAATGACTCTAAAACTAGTTCTTTCACCGATCTCATTAAGGGATGACCTCCTCTGTATCGTTCATGGTGGAGTTGGCTTTTTTTTTTTATAGGCATACATTAGGTAGAAATTAATTGCTCTATGTTGCAAACTTGTCTTTGGTATGTTGCACATTTGTCCTTGCCTACAAATGTAAACGCAAAAAGTACTCACTCCTTGTCACATCATCTCCAACTACCACTCTTGTCTTCTACCGTATCATCTCGCATAATGATGTACTGGCATCTCGCCTTACGACTTGTCAAACAGGTCCTTATCGCTGAGTTGATGTGTGCAATCCTTGCTTGATTTCTTTTTCTTTTTTTTTTGTCAACCTGCATGGAAAAACACTTGAAAGCTTAGTTAATCAAGTATAATGACTTATGCAAGGTGCATTCTTTAAGCACTATAAATTTGCACTAAAAGCTATGCATTTTGATCCTTTATCTCGCATTTTGACTCCATTGTTTTGCCTAAAAGACAATAATAACTTGTATTTCTACAAGTTATCAGTTATGTCTATGACAGTGTAGTGAGTGTGGTCACCCAGTTAAGATTATTGTACAAGTTAAGCTTTATGAAATGTCATCCAATTGCTTGCATATTTTCAAAGCTAAAGCATTAAGTATCACTATTTAGAAAAGCATGTTTTATAAAATAGTCACTTATTGAGTTTTTCAATTCATTCTTTCAAAATGTTTTCTCACTTTATAAGTAATGATCATTGTGTCGAGCATGCCCTACAGTTGCAATTGGTGAATTGAGGTTATTCTATTAGTAGTTGGCATGTGTTTGCATTTAGCATGAGTTAAAAGTCATGGGCCTAGATGGCAAGGTTGTTGGTAAGGTTTATGTTTCCACTGAATGTTATAATAAACTTGCATTTTATAATTTTTAAAGCATTTAACTTGTGTTGGTTTTATTTTAGTAGTATGCTTTGTTAGTATTGAGGTTACTGAGTTAGTTAGTTTAGTTTGTTGGTAAGTGTTGTTAAAGTATGGTAATGCTTGCTAGCAATCACACCCTCTTCTGGGACCAGGGAGAGAAGGGGCTCTGTGAGCGGGTGTCACAATTTACATCTTTCAAACCAATGAAATTCAAATTGTTCAACAACTTAAGTATTTAAAGTAAATAAATAAAATTGAAATAAGTAGATAAAAACTCTTTTTTTGCTTTGCTTGTTGTTGGGAAGTATTGGACTCACTTTCAATAATTATGAATTCCTTCAATCAACTAGTTGAGTGTTCGTTTAAATACAGACAAGTAAGTAAGTGTTTTTCCATTGTTACAATACATTGTGTTTGTTATTTATAACATAACGAATAAAAAAAATCAATTGAGATTGACGAAAGAGGTAAAGAAAATGTTAACATCATTTTGATAAATGTTAAGGTAGAACGAGTAACTAACCATGAAGTTAGAATGAGCAAACTTAAAACGAGTAAAGCTAGAACTAGTAGTTGGGACGAGAAACATGAATGAAAATGAGAAATCTGAGCCTGAACGAGTTTTAGGAGCAAAAATATTGTAGAATTGATTGGAACACTTTTTTTTTTTTACAGAATGTCAGAAACAAGTTTTTTTTTGTTATAGGGGTACATGGGATAACAAGGAACAGTGCTACAAAGGTGGTTTTTTAAGGGTATGACGGTACCAACCTCATTGAAATATAGTGATTTGAGATCCATAGTATACAATGTGACAGTCCATTAGGATTCAACATCAAAATGTGCGTCAAGTAGAAGTTGGATTAGGAATGTCCTACGACTACAATAAATGGTAATGTCGATGCTAAACATCTCTTAGCATAAGTGGATCGTAACAAGGTACATGTATTCATTAGTGTTGTGGAAATTAACACTAATACAACTTTTGAGGAACCGGTTACTAAACACGAATCAGTGTTGATAGCTCATGTGAGCGACAACAGTCCAATATATTTTTCTAGCGACTTTCTCTATAGTTAACGACTTTATGAACCCTTGGGATTCAGATGGTTCTTAACAATATTCTACTTGAGAGCATATTGAAAATGTATCTTTTAAGACACTATGGGGTGAAAGAAGTGTCACTCTAGTGATGACTAAACCACCAAGTACAAATTTACAATTCCACATCCTAGTACTCGCATATTGAAAATGTATTTTTTATCATTGTTCCCTTGAGGCTAAACCATTCACAACTATCGTTAAAGCGGGTGACAACGCCATGCAACAATCATCATCATTGTGTCTCCATTTAAGATGGACCAGATTTTTCTTTTCCAAGAATGATGTGAATATATACATATATAAGTTCGTCATTACATACTTAATTACAACATACATATGTGCAGCCCAAACTTCTAACAATAACCTAAACTTTTCATCTATGTCGATATAAACAAAATATATGTGTAGCCTAAAGGTGTACCATATCAAAACTTGTCTTTCTCACCTATATCTAGTATCAAAAAAATATCAACAAAACTAATTTACCTATATCTGCTATCAACAAAACTTGTCTATCTAACCCAAAAGAACTTAGCTATCATCATAATCACATGTGTGGTCACCCAGAAAATCAGCAAGCTCCATTCGCATACTCCATCCAACTCGAGTTGACTGTATGAGGTCCTTGTATCAATCTGATATAAAACCCAAAATATTGAAGTTAAAAGCTAAATTATATTTGCTTTAAGCATCAAAAGAATAGTTCATCCATCTCTTTATTACTTCAACTTCTATCTAACAAATCAAAACCTTAATCTTCAATATACATATAAGCATAAAAATACAATGCAATTCAAGTGCAAGGGCCATACTGAAAAGCCAAATCGTATAACTTGTACAACTTACCAAGATGGACATCCTTATCCTTAGTGAGAAAGATGAGTTATGTTCTTCTCTAAATACAACTTATGAAAAATATTTTGGTAAGCATAGCAATCAAACTAATCAGATGCTGACAATTATAACGTCCTATGATTTGCTTACTCAAGTATGAAGTAGCACTAGTTCAATCTAAGGTGTTGTAGAGGATTCTACAGTTTTTCACTCTACTTTTTTTCTCTGTATTGCCTACTCTACTACAACATCAATACAGCTTCCTAACCCCAAGCAGGAAAACAATTCAACCATAAAAATAATTTTTTTCAACTTCTCATCAAAAATAAGAAGCAAGTTTTCATACAAAAGATTACCTTAAAGGCGCTTAAGAAAAATCTTGTTGGCATGCGTCCCTCTTTTGCCAGAAAAGAACCACAGTACCTGAATTTGAAAATTAGGCTTAAAAAATATTCGTAATTTAGAAACTAACTACAATAATATAGAATCAATGATTTGTAGAGGAAAAAGAAAATACCAAAGATTGAACTCCAAATTATGAAATATGAACAAGCATACTAGTAATAAAAGGGTAAGTCGTGTGCAATGTCTCGAAATTCAAAATAGGTAAACCATGGTCACTGTTGATGAGCCTCGTTTGAATGGGTCACCGTCCGACATTTGGGTGGAGCTATTCGCATGGAGTCAGTCGCGTGTTGCCGTTCGAGTGTTGCTGATATGTTCCTATCGTGGGTCATCGTCAAACATCAGTTGCCACCGAAGGTCATCATTAGTCGTTGTTGTTTATGGTTGTCGTCGTCGTTCGTCACTTCCAGGGTTGTCATCATCATTCGTCACTTCCGTGGCTACCGTGGTTTTAGGTTAGTTTTTCATGGAGATGGAAAATAAAAGCATTTTATTACGACAATAAACATATAACTAATAGTCAAGACATCTTACAAGCCAGTTTTGTAGGTGAATCTTCTATGCCATCCAGTTTCTGCAGCCATGGGACAACATTTCCAATCACAAACTGAGAAACAAAGATGCATATCAAAAAAATAAGAAGTACATAATATGTTTTCCATTAATAAAACCAACTGCCACAACAAGCAGAGAGGATAAAGGAAGGAAGAAATCAAAACCTACCGACGGCTAGAAGTAGAAGGTGGCAGAGACTCAATTTGTTCTGCGGCAGGGGACTTTGAGATTTCATGAATTTACTTCCTCAGCTTTCACCCAACTCACTTGCAAGATGAAGTATAAAACCTCAGAACTCCTCAGGTATACTTTTAAGTTGCAGTTACATAGCAATGATAAACTCATAAACGAGTTTAAACTACAAGTATCCAACAGAAATAACTCAAAATCCAAATTCCAAAAGACCACAAAACATACATGCACACAGGGTTAAAGATCAAATTGTTACTCTTCTGTAGATTCAAAATCTAGAAAATGTTAAAAGATTTCCTTCGTTCGATCTCCCTAATGCAGAAGAAGCATAACCCCAGAAACTTCCCCCTTCCACCACAAGTCGGAGGCCGCTTCTTTTAACTCAGAAGCATCAAAACCCCAATTACCCCACTATTCAATTAAATTCCATCTCCAAACACTCCATGGATAAGTAATCTATAGCAATATCTTTAAAGGAAAAAATGATTTAGTCACACTTTTGCTCACACATATGTTTGGTATGGATGATTCTAATAACTCAAGAAGCAAAGACAACAATAAATTGATTCAATGATAAAAGCTAAGAAAAAGAAGAAGAAAGAAAAAATAGAGATAGCCAAGTTGGTGTATATTCAAGTGTGAACGACCACTGCTACTACTACTAATTTCTTCCATTACTGAAAAAGGGCAGAAATAGATTGAAAAATGAGAGAAACAGATTGAAAAAGGGCTTTGAACCTATTGCAAATTGAACCTGTTGCGAACAAACCTGTTCTGAACGATGGCGGATTGAAAAAGGGATTGAACCTGTTGCGGTGGTAGATGAATTGTTGTGACAACGGACGAATCTTTTCTGAACGATGACAAACGAACACACCAAATCTTCAGCGGCAGACGAACACAATGTCTTCAGTGGCAGCGACGGATGAACCTGTTGCAGTGGTTTGCGAATGAGCAGACGAAAAGAGACGTGGGGGCTTGTGACGAGCATACGGAAAAGGGCGTGGAGATTGCGATCTGGAAGAGAAATATGGGAGGGGGAAAAGTTAAGGTTTAATTTTTTTTTACAAAATTTTGGGGAATAGAGGAAATTTAGGAAAGTAAAATTAAAAAAGGGGAAATTTTAATTGAAATATTGAAAAATATATATTACTTGACATTTTTTAAATGTCAAGTAATTAAAAATAATCTTGACATTTTTAATGTATCAAGTATTTAAAACAAGAAACAAAGATTATGGCTTTTTTTCACTCTTTCTTATTCTTGACGCTTTTTTATGTTACTTGACAGTTTTTATTAAAACTGTCAAGTATATCAATTATAAAAGTGTCAAGTAAACCCAGTTTTGTAGTAGTGATACTAGGTCGTCCATGATGGCCATCAAATAGAATTATGGTTTGTGCCTAAGATAATCAAACAAAACCTTATATAGTCTGTGGTGTATCCATGCAATACAAGAAATTATGGATCTCCCAATGCCATTTTTAAACATCGAGAGTCAAGGCATCGAGACATCTATATCTCCCAACGTTATATATGTCGAGTTGGAAGATACCTTATCTCCTGACGCGTAACTAATTTTCTAGAATCTAAGGGGTACCTTTTGACGTCTTGTTGGTACGCATCGGGCGATATATGGGAACTTTCGATAAGTGTCTTACATCGTTGGGAGATATTGTGCATTTTAAAATTAGAGGTTGTGTTTCCCCATGTTGTTCATGTACGCCTTAGGAGATACAACCAACTCTCAACGACTTAAGTCAATCGTTGAGAATGTCGGAGGAGTTTTCCTTTAAAAACCCTCTTCCAGATCTATAAAATACATGCTTTCCTTTGAAGGTTGTTGCTCTTAATGCCTTTAGTCTCTCTATGTCAAACCTTTTATCTATGGTGGAAGGTGTAAGCATAAAATGATTAGCCAACCTTTGAGCAAAGCGGTCAAACATGGTGTCCTCCACGCTTTACTCAGAAGAGTCATGGGAATTATTGGATATCTCATTAGATTTTTGCACCTATTAGCACTTCCAGTAGTGGGAACACCAGTTGTCACTTGCCTGCCTCCTTAGGCCTTTCTCGCAATGCCATAACTCTCTATAACGCATCAATACATTAGACTTTCAAGACTCATCATGTGACTCTTTATATGCATGATTCTAACCTTTAAGACTTTTCCCAAGAGCTTATGCTATGATACCAACTTGTCACACTTTGCCCCAAAATTACTTCATGCGACTATGTAGAGGCATGACTGCCTAGACATTCAACATGTATCTCCTTGTGAGATTACATGTTGAGCACCTAGTAAGCGGAATAAGCACAAACATAAACTTTAATGTGAGATAAGAATTGATTTTGAAATAAGAAAAATACTTCATTGATTTATAATAATATAAAATATTTTTAGCGAGTATAATAGTTCTCACTATGAACATATACAACTCTCAAAACAATACTTCATTCTGCTTGCTTAATGTTACATGTTATGCAAGTTGATAGTGGCTACTAACAAGATAATGTGACTCGTTTATAGTACTACGGGTTAACAAGATAGCAAGTCAAATGTTGGATGTCCTTTGCTACCTTGGGGGGGGGGGGGGGGGAGAATAAAACAAAACGTTTGAAAAATTTGATAGAAATGTCTAGTGAGTGGGGGTTTTCACCAACATATTTAATAAATAAGTTTTCGCGTTGTAATTCTTTTCGCAAAATCATGCAATATAAATAGGTATGCATCATAAAGTTTATGAGTTAAAATCAAATAATCTCAATGCGTTAAGCGATTTACACATTTCCAATCTCATTTACAAATATTTGTAAATCACAAAGAACCCATTTTTTTGCAAACATTTAAAATAAATCCTATTGCCTAGGAAAGTACTTCACATAACGCATTTTATAGATCATATTGCAGAGTTATCCTGCATGTTTAATTATATATTTGTACCCTCCTCAATTCAAGCGTTTACCACACTCTTGTGTTCAGTTGTGGCTGTGTAGAGTAATAATAACGCAACGACAAATTCTCTATGAATTTCATTATGCATAACATGTCTTCCAATGTTAGAACACATAGCAAGCAAAGGATATTTCATACTAGATCACACAACAAGTATAAGACATCCTATTCAAGAACACACAAAAGAATAAGACATCTTATCCTTGATCACACAGCAAGGATAAGGCATTCCACATCAAAACACATAGCAAGTGTGAGGAATCTCATCGCGTAGGGTACCAAAGATAATTTCACCATAATCATTCCAATTTATTTTTAAATTCAATTCATTTTTAAACCAAACCATTTTGAGAATTTGAAAAGCATAAAAGAAATCATTGAACTAAAGAATTTCAAGAAAGAAATGTATATATGTATGCATGTACGTATATACGTATGTATGCATGTATAAAGATTCAAATACAGTGAAAATTCATTTAGTTTGAAAACATTTTAAGAGGAAACCACTGATAACAAGTGAACCTCCTTCTTGAGTTTTTTGGTCAAAACTTACCGAATTTCAAGTTCGAGTAGCTTCCAAAATTCTTTGCAAACTTCTGCCAAATTTGAGCTTGTGGTAGCTCACTGAAAATCTTGGCAAAACCTCCAACTTTTCTTAAGAAAACCCAAGGTAACTAAGCTCTTAAACTAGTCGGAATTTTCCTATTTATAAGCCTTTTCGGTGAAACTTTCCATTCTAGAATGATGGCTTATGTTCGTCGATGAGATTCATGCAATAATAAAACACCACGTGGCTTCTACCATTAGTATCCTAAACTCAGCGGGCAACAAGGTCAAATCAATTCGTCAACCTTATAACATCAGTTACTTCACAGTGAAGGAAGCTCAGATAGCTTCCTATCTCAACACACAGCTCCTTCTGAGTGCATAGGTATAATGCCTTCCACAGCTTATCTCGCAATACTTCTTATCTCATAATCTCATTATACGATTTTGTTACATAACCAATTTTTACCGCATATAGCTTTAACACAAAGTCAAGTTTGTGATTAGAGTCTCACATATCCTTAGCTATGGTAGCCTTTTAACGTAGTTTTTACATTCTGATGATTGATTCGGACTATCATGCAGTTATGGTAGTCTTTTAACTTAGTTTTTTTTACTATATAATGATTGGTTTAGGCTCTCCTACAATTATGGTAGCCTTTTAACTTATATTTTGCATTTTGATGATTGGTTCTGACTATCCTACAGTTATGGTAGCCTTTAGTTGAACTTAGTTTTTGCATCCTAAAAGGTTAGGCTCTTATGGGGTAGTTTGATCATGGAGTTAGTTTGAAGTGATGGAAAAAAAAAATAGAGACATGCAGCAGCGGAAATAAAGGATCATGCTTTATTCTATATGCATATAAACGATTTAGAAGCTAACATGCACATGTTATGCGATGATATTAAACGAGAAGCCAAAAGGTAAACGAAGAACTTACCTTTTGTAGTTTTGAGCTTTCTCTTTGCAAAATTCTTTTCCTTCTCTGCCTGGATATCATGAACAAGGACAACCACCAAGCTGACCTACTATGCTTAGGACCAAAAACGGAGTTGTGAGACTCGATTATGTGAATGAAAATTTAGAGAGAGGTGGGAGCGTATCCTTTAGGTGTTACTTTTCACAAAAAACCTCATTTTCTCATTCGGTAATGAGAAGTTTTTATATGAAATTTACATGCAAATTGCATGTAAATTATTCATATCTTATCAACATCTAATCAATTCATTAACTATTTAATCAAATTAGTGGCTACAAATTCACAATAATCTGCCACTTTTTTCATTAACCGTCAATTAATAAAGTAATTAGTTAAAGGAGTATTTTGGTCATTTGACGAACTTAAGTCAAAGTCAAACTTTGACTTTTCTTAGTCAAAAGTCAACTTTTTGACTTTTTACTAATTTTTCCTTCTTGACTAATTCTAATCTTTCGAGTATGAATCCGTATTCATTTTTCTAAAATTCAAATCATATTTGAATATAAATCCGATCAAAGTTAAAAGTTAAAAGTCAACATGTTGACTTTTACAACTTTGACCGTTTCTAAACTTTTCAAGCTTTTAAATATGAATCTATATTCATATTTATTATATCTACCGACTTATATCTAATATATTTGTTGGTTTCTCTCTCTTTTCTTAATTCGAACAATTCGAATTACTTCAACATACTTGTTCTTAGTGGAATCCATATAAGCTAGTAGGGGAACCTAATGGACCTATAGATCATGGGCTCCAACGATTCGAGATTAACTGACTAAACTCTTTTAGACCAAAGTTAATCAACATTCGTTAACTAAAGAGTCATTCCACGAAAGACTCTTAGTTGCACTTCCCTCACTATAGATATATTTCTGTCCACCTAATATAACCATGATGAGTAAGTCGATCCTTCAGTACAGGTTGTTCGTAATCTCGACTGGGTCAAAAATACCATTTTACCCCGGAAACTACATCTTGTTCCTTAAGACCCACTGATCCATTATTGAACAATTGATTTAAGGTCCAACCTATAAACCAGAATCCTTCTCGGGCCAACGAGAAGGTGGGGCCCCTTGTTCAAAACTTGGATTCAGTCTTTAAGGGAACAACCTATCTACTATCCTAGAAGTGGGTAGGAGTGAATTTCATCTTGCACCCTATGTTTCTAGCTATCCAATCGGTCTTACCCCTGAAATGGGAGGCTTATTGGGCCAGCGATGTTGAGCTGCCCTCACCTATGCCGATCTAAGGATACTACTAAATGAATAGAAATTCATAGTTAGCTCAGGATTAAGATCAAGTTACCTAGGTCATCATAAATGAAATAATCAGTTTATAGTTTACGATGTTATAACTAAAAGTGACTATTTCGTGGTTCCAGTCTTATTGCAAACCATTTACATAAAAAGCGGCAAAGTATTTACACTGTATAGAATAATTTCTATAATGGAAAAAGCCTAGAGGCCCATCGTGTAAAATACCAAAAATGCCCTTTCAACAATGCACTTAATATATTTTGGTAACACGATTTGGTGCATGATCGCTTAGATTTGACTATTGTTTGGTACACGATCGTTTAGATTTTTTTTTCAATTCTATCATTTAATTTGGTTACACGATCGTTTAATTAATTGGGTTACACGATCGTTTAGATTTGTCTACACGATCAAACCATTTTTTTTCAAAATTTGGTATACGATCATTTAAATTTGGCTACACTATCGTTTAGATTTGGCTACACAATCATTCAGATTTGGCTACCCCAAATCTAAAGGATTTTTTTTTTCAAAATTTGGTATAAACGATTTTTTTCAATATTCTTTGTACACAATCTTTTAGCTTTGGTTACCCTAATTTAAATGGCTAACCAATTTTTTCAAGATTCTTTATACACCATCCTTTAGATTTGGTTACCTAATATAAACGTAAAAAAGAAAAGAAGAAAGACGATATGATGCATGCAGTGAATGAAGAAAAAAGGAAAAAGAAGAAAGAAGAAGAAAGACATGCACGTACCTAAAAGAATAGAGAAAAATATGATAGGAAGAAATAGATTTGGTTACCCAAATCTAAAAAAAAAAAAGATGAAAGAAATCGTATGAAGAGTACAGAGGAAGACGATAAAAAAATTGCAGGGAGGAGAAAAAGATGGAATGACAAATCTGTAATATTTAAAAAAATGGCTAAATTTATGGGTTTTGTTACATGGGCCGTAAATATTTCATTAGTTTGTTATATTTAGAAAAGTTTCCCAAAAATATAATTATGTAATAAGAGATAATTATGAGGAGAAAGAAAAGGTTTGATTGGATGAGAGTTTTAAATGAAGGGAGAGAAGATTTGAATGTATTTGGAAAAAAAGATTTAAAAGTAGAAAAAGAGATATTACTAATAATAATGATAATTATATTATTATTATTAATGATATTTAAACTCTCACATTTCATGCCATCTTCATCCTTTCTTCACAAAGAACCCTAAACGCTGTCCTCGCCTCCTTCACCATTCTTCGCTGTCGACAGTAGGTTGTTCGCTTCGTTGACGTTCAACTACCGCTCCCCTTCGACGAATCCGATCGTCCGTTAGCATCCGTCCACCGCGCCAGTGGTTTTCTGCCATGAAGTTTGTCTCTTCACGTCGAGCCGCACACAAACCCTACATCATCTGCAAGCCGCTACGTCTTCCAACCTCGTCGAGTTAAAACACCAAGTCGATCCTCCCTTTGTTGCATGTCGTTCTTCGCTCGTCTCCAACTGCTGTTCGAAGAGTCGCACCTTAGCTGAACCAATCGAGCTACACGCGACTTCTCCGAAGCTGGAAGCATCAGCTAAGCACCCGAGTCGCCCCCTGCATGAGCAATTCTATCTGCAAGCTGCCTTCTCTCTAATCCGAGCCAAGTTTGAGCTGTACCCTTTAGTCGAGCCGCCCAACAACTTTTTACACTTATTTTGACCTGTTTGGACCTATTTTGGTAAGTCTTAATGGGATTTAGGTAAATACCCATTCAATAGAAATTTTTGGACTCTAATTAATTTAATTTGGATTTTTCCCTTTAAGGTTCATTTGGATAATACTTTGGAAAATAAAATAATCTGTGGAATTTTTCCAATAAGGTTTCAACCTCAACTTTGGGATTTGTCTATTGAAAAGCTTCGACTATGCTAGATAGGGAATAAACATTTAACAAATCTTGAGATAAGAGATTCTACTACTAGACCTTTGAACTGAATTTAAGAGACTGCATGTATTACGACTATACATTGAGGGTACCTAAGATGCATAATGCGATGCTATAGATAATGATTGATGTTAAGTTGACGGCGATGACTGATGTTATGTTGTTAATGATGACTAATCTGTTTATGATTATTATGATACATGATATATTAATCACATGCTTAAGGACGTTACGTTTAATATTCAAGTTATATTATGATGTTTATGATGATGTCACATACTTTTGGTTGATGGTGTGTCTGCTAACTTTATATGATAAATTTCTTACCCCACTTGTATTGTGATCCTATTTATGAGGTCAATCGCATGACTAGGGGTATTCTTACGGGATCACTTGCATGATTAAGGGTGTACCTACGTATCATGTGCACGGTTAGGGGACAGTTATATTGTGTATATGGGGTCACTAGCGCGACTAGGGGTGTTCTGGTAAGACCACTCGCATGATTAGGGGTGTACCTACGTATTGCAGATATGTTTATGGAGTGTGTACCTGCGATCACTCGCACAACTAGAGGTATTCCCATGGGATCGCTCGCACGATTTAGGAGTGTTCGTACGGTCTTATTCACTCAGGTGTGCTTCGTTGGACACACGATGTTACATTTATGTTTCTAATGAAAAGTTAACAAATCATTTAACGGGACTAGTAGTGGGTCACTCTTTCATATGTTTAATATTTCAGGCTAAGGTAAATAACTTAAGAAGCTAGCGAGCGGCAAAAAGGGATCCGTGGCATGCCATATTGGGACACAGTTCAGCTTCCGCACTTATTTATATGGTTTTTAGTATTTTCAATTTTAACCATTTTACTTAAGATTTTGTCATATTTAATTGTTTTGATTGTTAGAACCTGCAGGTCATGTTTTCAAATTATTTTTATTGGTTTTGATAATCTTATATTCATGAATATCTTGATTTTACGAGAATTTCAGTCGTCTGCCTCTTCAAAAAAAGTGTAATTTGTTATTCGTCTTTTTGAATAATGACCTTAACTTAGTTTAAAAGTTTGGGTCGTTATAGTAATTTTCCTTTAAAAAAATATAATAAAACTTTATTCTTCTAAGAGTTGTTGAATTTGTTGTTGTTGCTGTTTATTTTCAAATAAGGTTATTGAGAGGGTGAAAATTGGTGGTGACTAATTATCAAATTGATAGCTACACATCTAAATATATAACTCGATGACATTTTTGTTTTCTATTTATGTTTCTCATTTATTTTTTAACATACTTGTTTTGGGTATAACTCGATGACATTTTTGTTTTCTATTTATGTTTCTCATTTATTTTTTAACATGCTTGTTTTGGGTCGTTTTTTATTCTTGTTTCTCAATTTTAAGAACGGACTAAATTTGAATAACTACAAAATAAAATTAAAAAATAGTTTCTCTTTTCCATTTTTAGTTTCCATTTTGTCATCATTTGTTGCAATTTTATCAAGCATATGCAAATAAATCCTTTCCGAAACATAGGTTTAAATCCCATATATGTAACATAACTCTTTGAAATAATACTAACATTAGATTTGAGTATGAATAAAAATAATTATGGTATATATTGTTGTTTTTAATTTTGCATAATAACATCCCATAAATATGAGGAATTGAGTTTAACCTTAATTTGATATCTATTGAACTTACTAATTTTGCCACTTTGGTGACTAACAAATTATTCATAATATACATATCATATTAAAATAATCACAAATAATTATTTCCTTAATTTGCAAAATACTATCAATGGAATATCTATAAAACTTACTAATTTGGTCACTTTGGTGACTAACAAATTATTCCTAACATATAGATATCGAATAACATAATTCCAAGTAATTTACCTCATAATTTGCAGTTAGATAAAATAATTTCATCAAAACTTCATATATTCATACATTATCCTCCAAAATTTAATTGTTTAATTTAAATTTTAAAGATAAGTGGGTACTTTAAACATAACACATAAAATATAATTAACACATTATCATCAAATTCAACATAAACTAAATATATGCATACTAAATATAGCAATTTTCGAAAATCATAAAAAATCTAAATTTTAATTACATTTTGGATGAATTAGATTTTCGACAATATCCTAACCTTCATTAGATTTTAATTCCTCTAATTATGGATTAGAATATTAATTTAATTCATGGCCTTTCAAATAGATAATTGAAATTTATATCAAAATCAATATCTTAATTCTTTAAAATTATTAATTCTTCATTGCTGAGAAACTTTAATCATTCATGACATTCAAGAAAACAAAATTGTACGTGGCCAGCTCAATTAACAATCAAGAAAAGGAAGGGTGGCCGACGGTAGTTCAATTAACACCGAAGAAAAAAATGGTGCGTTTAAATGCTTGTTGGAGGAGATTTAAAAGCTTGATGAAACAGTAAATAAATTGTAATCACAAGTTTCCTCACTAATTTGACAAACACAAAATTGATTGCAACCGGCAATGAGAAATTTGATTTAAACTTCTAAAATTTTCTTTCCTTCTTCCTGCTTTCAATAAAATCAAATTCCCAAATTCATAATCTTTAATCAATGAATCTTTAATTCAAATGATAAACGATAATTAAAGAATCTTTATTTGAATTTTAAAAGAATAAATGCAACAGAAACATAAAAATAAAATTATTAATCATCCATGTAAAATTAAAAGTTCTCAATCAAGGCTCTGATACTACATGTAAACTTTAGTTTCATGATTATACAATAAAACCCTAACATTGTATATAACGATAAATGCCAAGATCTTTGAACTAGATAATTTTACAAATTAAATTTAGTTAAAAAACAACATACCTTGATCCATGATAATCTTGTTGAGGAATTGTGTTTCTCTCACTTTCCTTCCTTTAGGACTTAATTTAGGTTTCTTTATGGGAAGAATAAGATACTTAATGAGATAGTGAGAGGATCAATCCCTAAGGTTCTATTTATAGACACCATCCATCATGGTGTTGAATTAGAGCATTATCTTTTAACCTAATGGGCATAATAAAATAATAAGCCCAAAGGAGATAAATAATATATAATGCAATTGGGTCACATTAATAATAATATTATATTTAAAAATAAATCTCAATTTCTACTTCCATTCTTCAATTTCTTTATCTCTCATATTTATTTAAGTTTAAGTAAGTATGAGTTAATAATGTAAGAAATAGTCAATGCTAGAGAAGATGGACGTCTGTGTTATTTGGCTTATTCAATTAAATGCAACTATTAATGTCATGTCTTATTCAAAAGAAAAGATAAAGTGTTCGTTGTTGTCACTTGACACATGATGATTGAGTTTAGCTAAATAGATCTATGGCAAAAGGGTTAGAACAATGCAATCTTGTCGCAAGCTTATCCTTAGAATACATATAAGAAATGGAAGTGTGTGCGGCGAAAGCACTAAGAGGTTGCCCACCTTAATATAGGGATGGGTTGCATATAATTAAAGATTAGATACAAATCATTTTTTAACTTTAAGTATTTGGGTCTCGAAAGGTAAGCAAGTATGGTAAAGGTTGGTAACTTGTAAAAATACAAGTTATTATGGCCTTTTATGTAGAATAATGGAGCTAAAACGCAGGATAAAAGTATCAAAACGCGTAGCTTCTATCGTAAATTCATAAATTTAAGAGAATACAACTTGCATAAGTTTTCATGCCTAATTTACCCTATTTTTAGTGTTTTATCCTAGGATTATAAAGAAAGTAGAAAGAATCACAGAGAAGGGCATGCTATGCGATAGGAGGCTTGTTTGACAATTAAACATTTCTAGGCAAGGAACTGCATCATCAAGTGTGAAAATTTACTAGAAGACAAGAATAGTAGTTGGAGTTGATTTGATTTGACAAGGTTACTTTTAGCGCTGAAATGTGCAGAAGAATACAAGTTTCCCGCCCAAAGTAGCCTATAAAAGAGCTTCATTCCTACCATGTAAAATGGATGGTCTGAATGGACCAAAACCTAGAGAGCTCCATGAGAGGTAGCGGAAAGGATTAGCCTTGCTGCCTTCTATAAAAGTTCTTCCTTCTTCTCTAGTCAATTGTTAGTGGGGGCTTAGAGAAAACTAGAGAGACAACCACCATCTTCTTCCCTCTAACTTGTAAAAGAGCCAAGGAATGCTTAGCATATTCTACAACTTGGCTCACCCTTTCTTACTTTCCATTTTGTACTTTTATTGTGTTCTATTATTCTTTATATTGTATAGTGGTCAAATGACTATATTCATCACTACATTGCATATTTATCCTTTTTCAATCTGTCACATCTTTACTATTCATTTGTCAAAAGTGTTATAAGTAGTTTAGGCTTATGA
Organism: Cucumis melo; assembly: GCF_025177605.1. NCBI lineage: Eukaryota > Viridiplantae > Streptophyta > Magnoliopsida > Cucurbitales > Cucurbitaceae > Cucumis > Cucumis melo. The sequence goes on along the minus strand of NC_066857.1, from coordinate 13,905,877 downwards.
TAAGTTCTTGATAAGAAGTCCAACTTATAAGCTTTATTGTGTTAGTTGAGCTTAACCTCATCGCTTAGCCAGAGTTTGATGTCAACTACTAAAGAGAGTAATTAGAAAGGACATAGCTAACTTCATCCTTGCGATTAAACATCCATCATTTGTATCACGAAAGGAGAACAAGTGCGGTAACTTGGCAACAAGAGATTGTCACCCTTAAAATAGAGGTAATATGAGTCTTATAAGCAAAAACTTCTAGATAGCTATTGCTCAATTAAGCTTTATCATTTGCATCTCGAGAGGTGAGCAAGTGTGGTGTTTAAGACACTAAGAGGTGTTCGTCTTAATTAAAAGATAGTTAACTGATCATTATCGCATCAAGGACTACCATATAGCTTAATTGCCTAAGAACGCAAAGACGTTCCTTCACACCTTCTTGCACTACAAAAATTTTGGGCTTTTTCGACGCACAAAGAGGCATCGGGGGACAGGACATCGGGATAGAGGCCTTTACTCGACACCATTTTGTCCACGTCGGGGAATGGAAAATACAATATTTAATTATTCACCTTTCCTGACGTGTAGACCTACTGCATTGAGGAAGGTGACCAATTAAATAATATATAACTTTTCTCACAACGTGCCTTGAATGGTGTCAGGAATGGGCGTTCACTTTTCTGATGCCATTAGTAATGCCTCGGCAATGGAGGCATTATTCTTGATGCTGCTAAAGGCATTGAGAATGATTGACAATTAAATATTTTATATTGTTTTTAACGACGTTTCATGCATGGCATTGGAAATGGGCTTCCAATTTTTCGATTCCAGTAGTAATGCAACAACAATGTGTATAGTTATTTTTGATGCATTACTAATGGCATCGGGAATAGTGGGGTTCTCCTGATGTTTTCGTGGTGCATCGGGAGTTTCCCTATAAAAAAAGAACTTTTAATTCTGTAAATCACAAAATCGAAAGATGAAGAGAAGAGAAGCGAAAGTACGAAGGAGGAGAAGAGGAAGAGAAGCTCGCCACCATTGTCGTCGCTTACTGCCATTCGTTGTCGTCTGTCGCTGCTCCTCCTAATTCTAGTAAGTATTTTAGTTTTAATTTTGGTTTAGTTTAAGGTTAGTTTAGTTTAGTTTTTTGTGTTTTAAAATTAGTTTTATGATGTTTTTTTTAATAGATTTCGACATTGAAGTTGAAAATTTGAATAGTGTAGGTTAAAAATTTAAAGGGAGTAGGGGTAGGAGGTTTAAATGAAAATTTGAAGTTGAGGAGTTGAGTTGAATTGAAAATTGAAGGGGATGGGATGAAAATTTGAAGGGGGGTGTTCAATTGAAGCTTTAAAAAGGATTGTGGGGCTTGAATTGGAAATTTGAGGGAGTTAGGGTTGAAAATTTGAAGGGGGTCATATTGAAAACTTGAGAGGGGTGAGGGATGTTATTGTTTTATAATATATGTAATTTGTGATTGAGATTTGTTTTGGCTATCTTAGAATTATGGTAGCCTCTAGTTCAAACTTAGTTATTTATTTCTGAGTAGTTTTGAAGTCATTTGTTGTTGATTTATTATGGTTATCCTGCAGTTATGGTAGCCTTTTAAGTGTCAACTTAGTTTTGAATTGTTAGTATTTCTGGGGGTTTGAAGCTGTGGTAGGTAGCTTGTAAAGTATATATGTTGGAAGGGGTAGGTAGGTTGTAAAGATTGAAGTTGTTTATGGTTAGCTTGTGCTGGCTATCCTACAGTAATGGTAGCCTCTGTAGTTTAAACTTAGCTTTGGTGAAAAGTTTGGGAGATTTGAGCATAGCTTATTTAGAGGAGTAAGTCTAGGTTTTGAGAGGATGAATATACGGCTAATCAATTCTATTTATGTTTTAGGGGCTTTAACGATGGATAAGGGTTGGATGAAACTTAGGAATAAGTTTTTAGTTGAGTATAGAAAGGAAGTGGCCCAATTTTTAGATGTTGTCAAGTTTCAAGTCGATGATTACGGATGGCTAAGGTGTACATGCAAGAGATATATGAACTCAAATTGGAACTCATTAGAGAGTGTGGAACGACATCTACTTACTATTGGAATAACCTCTATTACACCGACTGAGTGTATCATGGAGAGCCAATTAACTTGCGTAGAGGTATAAAAAACTTCAATGAAAAAACTAGTAGTAACCCTTTTGATGAAGGAACTAGTAGTAGCCACTTTCATGAAGAAGATTAAATGTTTGGTATGCTGAATGATTTACAAGCTCCGGTTGAACATGAAGAGGAAATAGATTAAGGTCATTTGAAGAATGAAATGTCGTGCAATATTGGGGTTGATATAAAGCAAGAGACAACAAACATATTTCAGGACTTATTGAATGTAGCACGTAGTGAGCTGTACCCTGGTTGTTCAGAATTTGTCTCCTTAAATTTTTTGGTGAAATTGATGCATATCAAGGTTCTCAACAGTTGGAGTAACAAGTCCTTCGACATGTTGTTTGAACTATTAAGAGCAATGTTTCCCATGTATAATACTACTATCCCTAGTTCATTTTATGAAGCCAAACGAAAACTAAGTGACTTGGGCTTAGGATACGAGACTATTCACTCGTGCAAGTAGGACTGTGTATTGTACTGGAAAAAGTGGGGTGATTTGCAACATTATCCTACATGTGGTGAGTTTCAGTACAAGGTTAATCTTAATAGAGGAAAAAAAATTCCGCGTCAGGTATTATGTCACTTTTCGTTGGTACCGAGATTACAACGCTTGTTTGTCTCACAATAAGGGTCTGTTGACATGAAATGGCATAAGGATAAACGTGTTGAAACAGATGATGCGTTGAGACATCTAGCTGATGTGGAAGGATTGAAGCACTTTGATTATGAATTTCCTGATTTCGCTTCTGATCCATGGAACGTTCGTTTGGGGTTAGTTTCAGATAGGTTTAATCCATTTGGTTATATAAGTACCTCATATATTATGTGACATGTTATGTTAATTCCTTATAATTTGCCACCTTGAAAATGATTGAAAGAGTTAAATTTCATCATGTCATTGCTGATACCCAGTCCTAGATCTCCTGGTAGGAAAATAGATGTTTACCTCTAAACATTAATTGAGGAATTGAAAGAGTTATGGAATTTTGGTGCACGTACATATGATTCTCTTACCGGTCAGTTCTTTCAGCTACATGCAGCCTTGTTATAGATAATTAATGACTTCTCGACGTATGGTGAACTATCTGGATGGAGTACAAAAGGTATCAAGTATGTCCTATATGCATGGAAGATAGATCATCATTCGGGACACAAGGTAAAATATCTTTCATGGGATATCGATGTTATCTTCCAGAGAACCACGTGTGGCATAGAAGTAGGCTACACGATGGAAAGGTAGAGTGCAAACCTCCTTCAATGGTAATGAATGGGCATGAAATACTAGAACAACTAGATCAGTTGGAGTTTGCAGTTACGAGTAAACATCCTTCATTAAAAGATAAGAAAAGAAAGAGAGCTCTTAATTGGACTTGGATGAAGATAAGTATTTTTTTCGAACTTCCTTATTGGCCGAGACTACTATTACGTCACAAACTTGATGTAATGCATATTGAGAAGAATGTTTGTGACAACTTGGTTGGTATGTTGTTGGATATTAAAGGAAAAACCAAAGATACCACGAATGCTCGGTTGGACCTACAAGATTTAAAGATAAGAAAGTATTTACACCTGATAGAAGTCGGTAAGATTGGTCAAGCCACATGCGAGTTACACGTTGACTAGCAGTGAGCGAGTTAAGTTTTGCAAGTTTCTAAAATTAGTTTAGTTTTCCAATGGATTCGTTTCTAATATTTCACAATGTATGAATGAAAGAAACAGGAAAATGTTAGGTCTCAAAATGCACGATTGTCGTATTTTGTTACATCGACTCTACCTATTGGTATTTAAGCATTCTTAGAGAAAAACATGTACACCGCTATTATCGAACTATGTAGTTTTTTGCATGACTTATGTGCAAGAAAAATCGGAGTAAGTGATTTGGACAAATTGCAAGAAGATATTATAACCATACTTTGCAAGTTGGAAAGAATATTTTCACTTGTCTTCTTCAACGTTATGGTACACCTTGTCGTTCACTTACCATATAAAATCAAGGTTGCTAGTTCTGTTTCTTATAGTTGGATGTATCTTATTAAAAGAAGTCTACGCGCTTTGAACCCGTATGTTAGGAACAAAGCACGTCCTAAGGGCTCTAAGCATATGTGATTAATGAATTGGGCACTTTTTGCTCGCGTTACCCAAATGGTATTGAGACTCGATTTACTATTGATAAGCGAAATGATGATAGCATTCTAGATGACGAGGTGATTTTGTGAGTTCGAAAATTTCAAGTAGAAAGTATAACCATTAGGTGTGTTAAGTCTCCAAACTCTATCACAAAAAGAGAAACACCTATTTTATTGGTACATCCTCAACAATATTGACGAAATATAAGAGTATCGCAAGTAAGCATTTCTTACATTCGACTGTTTAAGTATTTGTTAAGTATAGTTGTTGAGTATTTGTTATACATTGTTGTTACATAAGCTCATAATCATCATCGTTAGAAAACATTTGAGGTTAATATGTCGGCAAGCTCAAAACACTACTGATTTGTACAAAAGACATCAACGGACATTTCCTGAATGGTTCCAAAATCAAGTATATAGTATGCACACATTTGATAACTACCATATACACACTAACCTATTTGAACGTCTATGTATATAATCATTGTCACATGGATTTCAAGTTATAGAATTGCGTGAGATAGAAAATTTATCTCATGATTTCTTCTCACTTTCGATGGGACCATTACATGACTTTCGGTGTTACAATGGATGCATTGTCAGTGGAGTGAAATTTCACACGATAGAATATGATTCTCGATGCACTACACAAAATAGTGGAGTTATGGTAATTGGTGAAAGCAGTGCCAGTGGAAGAGGCAACATTAATTTCTATGGTGTTCTAAATGAAGTGTTGCACGTTCAATATCCGATGGAAAGGCGTGTTTGGATATTTAAGTGTAGGTGGTATGACACTAACAGCAACAAAAGCTGAAGGACACATGAAATTAGGGTATAAAGCAATTAACACGACCCGTTTTTGGTTTGTTGAGGAATCGATCATTCTTGTGACATAGACTTATCAAGCATTTTACCTAGATGATCCAGAAAATGGTACTAAATAGAAAGTTGTCCAAGTGGTCTAAAATAAACGTATATGGGAAGTGCTCAAAGTGGATGATGTTGAGGATGAGCAATTGAACGTACTCGAAATCGTATCAGCCATTGAGTGGATGAACACATTGAGGATGACACTTTGTGTTGGGCTGACGTTCATCCTATAGTTGTTGAAAAATTGATTGTGTGTCATGTCGCTGACGACTTCATAAACGATGGTTATGAATAATTGTCACATCAAAGCGGATTAAGCGACAAACTAATCACATATCCAGATATTTGATTAGTTTGTATTTTCAATTTGATTAGGCATTTGTATTTGCTTAATCATTATTTATTTCTTTATGTCCACAGGTACTATGTTATCATTTCCGAGCGGTTTTAAGGATACAGATACGATGTATCTCGAGTTTGAGGATAATTTAAATACTGCAGAAGGGTCATCCTCAATGGGCGATAATTTGAGAGAGTCTCTCGGTACTTTACCTCATAATTATTTTAACTTATTTCTCATATGATTTGTTGTTTTATCTAGCAAAAACTACTCAACCCTCTCTGACTCCTAGGAGACGTAAAGAGTCTCGACTATTGGAGTTGGAAGGTACGTCCATGCTAATGGTAGGATTCCCATGTCCATCCTAAAGGGGAGAAGCCAATATCTCCATACGTTATTCGATTCAGCCAAGTCTTGGGCCTGTGCGTGAGGTGTAAATTTTCCGTTTACTGCCTTAGGTGGGCTAATGTTGGGAGAGAATACATCGAGATTGTCAAGGTCGATCTACAGGTTCGTGCAATACACAATTTGGTTTTCATTTGAAACATACTTAAGTAACCAAGCTAATGTGTAACGTCATTTTATGCTTGATTTCAACAATCAAGCAATGACTAGATTTGTTGAGCATCAAATGCTCACTTCTTTCAAGGAGATCAGGGACAACTGTCATAGACAATTCAAAAAGTACAACGACCCTGAATAGGCACGTGCCAACCCATTGCATATATTTGGTGGGATGTATGGAATATTGACACTTCCTCTAAGATCACTACATGAGTTATGAATTTCAGGTAAAGACTTATATATTGTAATGGTTATTTCATTTAACTTTTTGTATGTATAAAGAATAAACAATTGTTTTCATGCAGAAGCAACAACGGACGAACAAGGCTTCTAGACAAAAGCAGCCTTACAATCATAGCAGTGACTTCAAGTCGTTTCTACAACGACAGCATGAGCTCGTTGAGCAATAAGGTCAGTTAGTCGACTGTGTGAAGTTATTCAAACAAACATACGTTCGAGATGGCACGTTCATTTTGCAGGCCGCTGAGGATGCGCATGTAAGTTCAAGCAATACTTTTGTCTTATTATGTAATTTTATTTGTGTCTTAATAACTTAATTACGAAATTTGTTGCAGAATCAAATGCTTGGATTCCAGTTCCAGCCTACCCTAGAGAGTTCTTAGCCACCCTAGGGATATTAGGTTCAATGCATATACATACTTTTACTTCATACTATATAAAGTTTGTATACCGCCTAGATGAGAAGTAAGCTTTATAACTAAGGTTTGATAGAAATTCCCTGAGTTCGACCCTGACTTATCTAGGAAACCTATCGTTTCACTTACATTTGGGAAAGCGATAGGAAAACTTGTACTACATGTTTATCATTTGTAAATCAGCAACACATATGTATGAAGCACTTTTTATTGCATAATGCCTTCCTAAACGCCTATTAAGTCAACCTCTTAGAACTTACATGCCACAACCATGAACAAACATTATAAACACGAATCCTAACAAGCAAGTTTTTGACGTTGTTACCGAATAATTTATTTTTCAAAATTAGAGATAAAGTTTTTACTTCGATTTTTAGCGAAACACTAGATTCATGAATCACGCATTCAACTAAAGACCGCATGAGCAAATCTGTGGTACTAGAGCAATTTGTGATGCATGCACTTGACCCAAAGATTGAGCGAATCTTTTGGATGATGACAAAAGGAACCTTAGTTGATGCGATTAAAAGTAAATGAAACTAAGCACATCAAATGCCCTAAGCCAAAAACATTCTACCCTCTTTTGTAGAGGATATCTAGTAAGGCATTATAAAAGTGTCCACGAGATAGACTAAGTAAGGCACTTGGCCATCACTGGCTATGCAAAGAACGGACAAAGGATTATTTGCAACATTGCGATGAACTAATACGAGCAGAGACTCATTGGGATGAGCAATCATGTAGCTTAGAGACATTCCTTCACACCTTCTTAACACAAGTTAGTTCATTCTCCATTTTCTCGCCATTCTATGTGACCTTTCACATAATCTCTAGTGTAGTCATTAGGTTCAATGCATATACATACTTTTACTTTATACTGTATAGAGTTTGTATATCGTCTAGATGAGAAGTAAGCTTCATAACTAAGGTTTGATAGAAATTTTCCGAGTTCAACCCTGGCTTATACAAGAAACCTATCATTTTGCTTACACTTGGATAAGCGATAGGAAAACTTGTACTAGATGTTTAACATTTTTGAATCAGCAATGCATAGGTAGGAAGCACTTTTTATTGCATAACCCTATCCCAATCACCTATTAAGTCAACCTCTTAAAACTTACATGCCACAACCATGAACAAACATTGAAATCACGGATCCAAACAAGCAAAGGCACCGAGAGGTTTCTCGTCTTAAATCTAGAGTTAACAAATGCTTGGTGTCGCCTCGTTGCATTAGCTATCCTTGCTTTACACTTAATTAGTCGTTAGACATTCTTGCACATCATCGCTACATACATGAGTTCATAGTTTATTACATTTCATCGTCATCTCCATCTTGCTACTTCATCGCACTTAGTGTAAATATATAGAGTAAATGATATTGTGCATATCAATCTATATTGTATAGATATCGCATGACTTTAGAATGCATGATTAACCTATTAGAATCACTAATTTTCTGTGTTAGTCCCTGGCTTATACAGGAAACCTCTCTCACTTGGACAAGAGAGAGGAAAACTAGTACTCAAAACGATGAATCAATGGTAGTTAGCAACGTATTGGTAGGAATATGTCCCTTTTATTGCATAACCCATGTCTAGTCGCAAACTCTGGTCGTATACTTAGAGTCTAACCAGAACATATTCTTGAATTGATATAAAAACAAACAAGTAAGTCTTTGACGCCGTTATCTGAGATTAGTAGATTTTATTATAGATTTAATTTGTGTGCTAATATCATGCAGAAGTTCAATTTCAACTTAATAGTGTGATAAACTGAAGAGCACGTGAAAAAGTATAGGAGTGAAGGTGAACAACCAAAATTCATACTTAACTTTGAAATCGAATGAACTTTTCGACGAAACAAAAGAACAAGACGGAGGAGACAAGCAACTGAGAGAATGAAAAACAACAACAACAACAATGGAGTCCCTCTGCACAATGCTGCCCAAGAACAAGGAAATCCCGCTATGATAGCCCACGATTTAGATAGACCAATTTTGGGGTTATGGTTTACCTAACATGTACGACTTCAACCTCCGAATCGCCTACCATGTCTTTGGAAAAAACACATGTTTTAAGATCAAACTAGTGAAGCTTCAAATAATCCAAAACGTCAGCTAATTTGGCGGTTATCAAGGAGAAGATCCACATGAATACATAAGAAACTTCTACTCTATCTAGAGATGTCCAACTTTCAACCTAAAAGACTTTGAAGAAAAATTTACCTAACTTTCTTAACGAAATTGTGAGTAGTATAATGAAAGTTGGGGTCATGTCCCAAGGAAAACTTGATGATCACTTCAACTAAGAAATCAAAAGAATTAGTAATTTCAAGAATCCAAAGAATAGTAGTAGTACAAGGGGGTTGATTGTCACGAAGAAAAGAATAAGAAAAGAGTTGAAAGAATCTCAATCTTTATGAAATAGGCAATTAAATTGCAATTAACAAGCAAGAAATTCAATAAATGAAAACAAGTGTTTCTATCAATTACAAAGAACAGGGAGTTAAGAGATTCACTTTAATTCTAATCATTTAAACAAAATGGTATTTGCAATCAAATTGATCCTCAATCAATTGGTCTTTTTAGGATCAATTGCCCTAATTTAATGAACAATGTAAAAGAACAAAATTCATATTAATTCATGGGATTAAGTATTCATCTCAGCTGTTTCAACAAAATTATAATGAATTGTATTGGGATCAAGAGTTTCAAATTGAGACTTTTTGAAGCAGGTAGTCTCTATCTTTAGAAAGATTTATTGAGACAAATTAAAACTAACAATCAAGGGTAAATTCAATTGGATGCTAAGTGATGTTAAAAAATTTAATTCAAGATTATCAACATTCATGGTTTAACAATGAGTTTAGCACACCGAAGAATTAGGGTTAAGTTCTAAAATCATATGGTGATCAAGCCTACTTTTAAAGAATATTTTAAGGAAAAAAATCACAAGATCAATTATGAATACAAAATTATACAAAGAATCTCATAGAACTAACGTAAGTACACCCAATTTCTCTAAGAGTTACCTTAGTTCATCATGGAGATTAAAGAATCAAAAGAGATTTTATGGGGAAAGGTAGACATTCTTGAAGCAAATTGAGAGAGTTTTACTGAGCAAATTGAGAGAATTTACTCTAATTTTGAGAGAGTTCTTGCTAACAAACTAAAAAATGATTGAAAAATGTGATTAATGAAGTGAAATACGAGTTATAAAGGCCTTAATGATAATTATTTGGGTAGAGGTGCGTGGAGATGCATGCCTCTTTTTTGCGTTAAAAAGTTTGGAGTGTCACGATACTTGACAAAAATCTACATGAGTGCTGCAACGCTTGACTTGAGTGTCGTGGCGCTCAAGCATATGCATGCTTCTGTCTTCAAGCGTCATTCTGCAATGCTCAAGCATATGCATGCTTCTGTATTCAAGCGTCGTTCTACAGCGGTCCACAGTGTTGGGGGCTATGCGTCTCTTTTAGAAAATTTCCAAAATGCCCTTGAAGCTTGTTTGGGTCCATTCCTGCTCTTTTAGCTACGTTGTAAGCAATTCTCATTGCTTACTATTCTCTACAAAAAGGTGAATTTTGTGAATATGTAGAGTAATGGTGAAAGTTAGGTATTAAAAATCACGTCAAATATAATCTTAACAGAAAGTTTTAAAACATTACAAACTTAACAAAATTCAACAAAACCATGCATGCATTCATCACATAGAACTAAGGCAAAATAACAAACCATCTGATAAACAAAAATGGTAGACTAGTACCCATAGATTAAGCTCTAAGATCATGATCATTGTAATACACATATCTTCTATTCCATTTGCTTGCTAAGAAGTTGAGAAAAAAGAGTTTTTCCCCAAGGATCTCGAGACAGAGGTGTTCAATCTCGATCTTGCTAGACCCAAAGAAAAGGAAGAGAAAGTTACAGGTGAGAATCTTGGGCCAACCTTGAGAAATCTTAAGCGAGAAGGAAAATAGAGAGCAAATCTTCATACTATGGCATGGGCATCTTGGTTCTAGACTACCGAGTTGAAAGACGGTAAGGTTTAAAGTTATGCTTTTGAGCCATCTCATGGTTGTGGTAGCCCAAGATGGAAAACAAAAAGGTTTTAGAGATGAATCTTAGGCCATGTTCAGTTAAGAGTGGAAGCAGAAAAGGAAATATTAGGTTTCTCGGGCATGTTTCGAGCATGTTCTACCGAGAAAAGTGAAGATCTTGGGTCGAGCTTGGTCGAGATTACTTAAAGACACACGACAGACAGACTCGTGAAGACTAGCGTTTTTCAAATGTAAAGAGCATTTTAAGTACAACAAACTCTCATTTCTCACCATTTTCACTTCAAGAGCAAAATAGAGTGAAGAAGTAGAGAGAAGTTGAATTTCCTTGCAAGAGTGAAGTCAAGGCAAGACGGCTATTCAATGTCAAGCTTCAGTTGGGTGTTCAGTCGAGAGACATTTGAGAAAGGCATAAATGTTTGCGAGTTTGAGCTAAAGAGGAAGAGTAGAGCTTGAGGTTAGATCCAAGTAAGTCCAAGTTTCTTCTTCTTTATTTAAGAAGTTTGAGCAAGTTTGTTAAGTTATTTTAGGCTCTAAATCTTTTAGGAGCTCGTGTTGAGCTAGGACAAGCTTGAGGAACTATTCTTAAGCAAGCTAAAATTATCCAAAGAGTTCAAAGAAGTTAAGGTTAGTAAGAAAAGAGTTCTCTTGAGTAGAAAAGGGAAAAACTAAGATGTTGTAGAAGTTTGCGTTAGTTGGAACCCAGGATTTATTTGAGTTTTCTTGTGATTTTTAGGCCAAGAGGAAATAGGGCTAATCTATGAACCAAGAATCTAGCCAAAAGTTATGAGTGACTAAAATGAATTTGAAATGAATTTCTAAACTTAATTTAAAATTTTATGTTTTAAAGCATGCTTTAAGTTTAAGCATTTAAAAATGCTAGATTTATGAAATTATTTACAAAGCATGAGTTTCAATTTTAGAAATGAGTTATTAGAAAGCTTGATTGAGTTGAAGTTCTAAAACATTCAATTTGAGAAATGTTTCTTAAAACATGAGATTTATGAGAATGTGTTCAACTTCTGAGTTTCTGTAAATATTTGAACAAAGAGATTATTTAAAGAAAGCTAGATTTGAGACTTGGTTAATGTAAGAATTTTTCATAAGCATGCTAACTCAAGTAAGTCAAAGTCTTAGCATGAGATTTCTGAATATGCTTAAGTCTATACCGAGATGTCTTGATCTAATAGCAACCCTATGGGGGAAATTGTCATGTGATGAGGGTATCCAGTAGATGCCTAGAGTTTCCATCACATAGACTAGGTAAGAGATTAGGGCCTCTACAGACATCTAGATTTTCCATCCCATGAAAGTTATAACAAGATAGGGTACTACTGATGCCTAGAGTTTTGTCTCGTATGTATTGTATAGAGGGATAGGGCTTCTATGCTTAGAGTTTCGTCCTGTAGATACAAAAAGTTCAAGGTATAGCAAGAAAGAAAAAGAGAAAGTTAAAAGCTAAGTTTGAAAAGAAAGTTGCTTTGCTATGTTTATGTATATTTTGCTTAAAGTTTTTGTTATTATGCTTGTTTTAAAAGTTGTCTCTCATGGGACTTTATAGCTCATTTTTTCAAGGTTTTCCTTACAGGTAAAGATCGTGGTTTCAACGCCTATTAAAGCATCTACCTACTCTTATAGAAATTTGACTAGATTTTTTATGGCTCATTCGATGCATGCATGATAAATTGTAATTAAGTTAGCAAAGAACTTAGTTGTCATTGTCTGTATTAAACTAGTATAAGAGTTGCGAATTTGTTGACTTTTGTAATAGTGTTGTCATAATACTCATCTATATAACTCTCGAGTACAATATCTCATGGCTAATAAATAACTTTTAACTTGAACTTTGCTTACAAACATACTCGTAACTCATGCATTACTCAAATACTTTCCTAAATCTCATCCTTTAAATACTTGGGAAAATAAAAAATCATACTTGATAAAATCATGCTAAGTATAAAAAAAGACGTACTAAAAGACATAACTTCAAAATGTCTTATAAACTCCAAAGGGATCAAGCCATGCCATTCTCGACGCATAGATAATAAACTCGGCGTATAGCACCCACTGGTCGTGTTGCATGGGCGCATAGAACATAATGAATGCATGGATGGGCACATAACTTGACCTATACTAATTGTTCGATTTTATGTCTTAAAAGTCGTGACTTGTGAAGGTTAAACTAACTATTCAATTATTCAATAAATATGTTACTAAGGTATTGTTCAATGAATGATTATTGACTAAATGATTTGCTCGTTATAAACTGCAAGTCCAATAAATTAAGGCTTGTCAACTTTAGTATGAATATCTGAACTTTATGTAACGATGTATAAATGGATCATGCTCAATTTCGATGACCTTGGTGACTTGAAAAAAATCCTAAGTTAACTATGAGCTTCTATTTATTTGGGATTATCCTTAGATCTGTATAGGTGAAGGTAGCTTAATGGTATTGACTCAATAGACTTTCCATTTTAAGGGTAAGATCGAATAGATAGTTAGGGACATAAGGGACAAGTTGGAATTCACTTCTCTTGTTTCTAGGGACAATAGAGAGGTTGTTTCCTTAACTAGTGACTCCGAGACTTGAACAAGGGACCTCATCCTTTCACTAGCCTGAGAGGGACTCGGTTTAATAGATAGACTATAAACCAATTGTTCATTAGAGGAGAATGACACTTAAAGAACAAGATGCAATTTCTGGATAAAACGGTACGTTGACCTAGTCACGATTACGAAAAACCAATGAAGAGTTAACTTATTAATCATTGTTATATCAAGTGAACACAAATATATCTACAGTGAGGAGAATGTAGCTACAAGTTATAGTGGATTGTCCTGTTAGTAAAGGAATGTTGGTTAATTAAGTTAAATAGTTTAGCCAGCTAATCTCAAAATGTTGGAGCTTATAATCTATATGTCCATTAAGTCCATGCACTAGCTCATTATGGAATTAAACTTAGAATAACGTGTACAAAGAATTCGAATTGTTCAAATTCAATTATAGAATAAATTGTAATAACATTTGATACAATTAACGATTACAAATAGAGAGATAAATATTATTTAAATAATATTTAAACAATAATTCAAACAAGGATTTGAATTAGGTCAATTATATTAATCGAGATTGGTGATTAAAATAATAATTTAATATTTGATATTAAATTTTAATTAATTTAAAATTTTTAGTAACTAATTATTATTTTATAATATTTAATTAAAATAGATTTTATAAATTAATTAAATTAGTTATAAAATTATTTAATTAAATAGAAAATCTTGGAATTTAAAAAATTTGACTTTATTTTGACTTTGAGAGTCTAAGTCAATAATTTAACTAAAGCTAGAGTTAATAAGGTGCTTAATTGGTTAGGTGCTAGTTTACTAATCTCACAACAAATCCCACTTTGATACTTTAATGAAGTGACAAATTGATGTGCAAATTTAATTTTCATGGCTTTTGGCTATAGTTTTAATGAGATAAAACACTCTTGAATGTTGAGAATTTTGCTTGAAAATACCCCTCACACAAGAACACACAAGAACTCTTTAATCCTAAAAAAATCTATCAAACTTATCACAAATCTGATCTCACAATCAAGTTATAAGTTCTAAAAATAGTGGAGAAGATCTTGGTTGTGGTCGTTGAAGAGTTTGAGATCAACTACTTCAATTCGTGGTGAATTTAAGCTGCAATGGTTTGAACTTTAAAACTATGTTTTTCTGAGTTGAACCATGTTTAATTAATTCTTAAAATTAATGCACTTAGAGTGATATTTGATTACTTAGTTTTTCACGTATGTCATAAAAAGTCTCCTAACGTACTTACTGTCTTAGTTGTGTGTCTTGTACTGGTCTGTGCACACTAACCTCACAAACAGTCCCTTCATGCCAACGAGCTACACACATTAACCGATTAGCTTGCCTAGCAATGCCCTCTGGCCTTTGCTTGCCCACGAGCTAACCTCGAAGATGGTCGTTTAGCTAAACTTACGTCCCAAGCCTCCTCGCATGTCAAGTTTCCTCGCATATTAATGCCTTCTCATGTGCTTGCCACCTAGATGCAATTGCTAACCTCTCAATAACCCTTCCTCACGCTAAACCTCTTGCTTGGATAAGAGTCATGCATGTATTGCTCCTTATCACTAATCTCTATTAATGCTACCATATTTCACCCAAATTTTCAAATTCAACTTTAAACCTTAATAACTTAAAATCTAGTGCTTAAAATGAAAATTTTCCTTCTACACACAAGTTCTAAAAGTGCTTATCTAGCTTTCCTAAATAATGCAGTCTCAAACTCTTCATGAATCTCCAGATAAGCTTTAATCTTTGTACCTTGCACGGATTGCTCCAAAAATAGCACATTTTGAAAAATCTTCAAGTTTTCTTCATCTTCCTCAAGATTCCTTTCTTTGGAAACCTACGCTCTTAAAATAGACTAAACTAGCCTTCTTTGGACACTAGAAACATCGGTGAATAAATGGAAGCACTTCTTTCCTAAAGCTGCCTTATTTATAGCCCCAAAATTGTGTGCTTTCTCTGACATTTCTCCCTCATTTCAAGACCACTTACTTTAATTGTTTTATTCTCAATACTACACTTGTTTGCTATTATGTTGGAAAAGTCCCAACTCAATGCCTAGCTTATAATAAAGCACCTCACAGTCGCATAGCATTTATGTCATACATAAGTTTGGATGCCTAATCTTTTATAAATGCTCAAGGTATGACCTCAACCATCTCAGCCACAAACCTTGGGTTCCCTTCAATGCTTACCTCAAGTTGGCTCCCCATCTTTTGCTTAGGATTACTTTGCTGCCTAGCGTAAAGACGCACAACATCATACTTAGTTGCATGGTTTATGTTTTCGGTCCATTTGGCCACCTAACTCTTGACCATCTCACATATCCCTTGTTTTGATAGTCTTCCAACTTATATTTGGTTTTCGCCGCTTGATACCTATCTTTGCCACATGGCACTTCCCAATTAGGTTAGATGCATAGTCCTTCCTTTGGTCGTGTGATGCTTGTGTGAGGTTCACTTGGCTCATGCTTGAGTTCCTAATGGCTTGCCTTAGGTTGCATTGTCACACACTTAAAGCTCTAGGTGTCCATTTTTAGAATTTTTCCTTTCTTCTAGCTCAAGCTCACACCATCCATATTTCAAAATGCATGCTTCTTTAGAACTTACGTGCACTCTTTTCTCTAATTATAAATGACATCAAAAGTAACAACAATAAAGCATATAATTGAACTTAAGCAAATTAGAAGAAAGAGTTGGGGTTGACATAAGATGCTTGTGAATTTTGCACGCAAAACTCAATACCTGAAGAAAAACGAGACATGCGCAATAGAATAAATATTAAATCTACTTTAAATACATCTAAACTATTTAGAAATTAACATGCAAAACTACCCTAATTAAAACAAAACTAGGGTTTATAGAAAAACTTACCATCAAAGCTTTCCATTCCATCTCCTCATGAATTCAAACCGAGGACCACCACTATAGTTTACCAACTATTCTTCAAACTTAGAATCAAGTAGTGAGACCTGTTAAGTGAACGAAATGGGGAGATAATGAAATTGGAGGAGGAAATCAACTTTTGGTTAAGAGAGAGATGTGAGAAAAATTTGTGGAATAAAGAATAATTTGTAAAAGGTTATCAAAAAAATTTTTGAAAATGAATTTTCAAAACAATTACATGCAAAATGCATGAAAAACCTTTAACTATGATTACCTCATTCTCTACTCAATCTTAATTAGTTATGTTTTTACATCTTATGTAGCCACTTGTCCCACTAAGTGTCAGTGGGATTATCTAACAAAATGTTGGATTTTTCCACTAACTTTAACATAAAGGCAATATGATCATTCATTCAACTCAAAGTCAAACTTTGACATTTTTAAGTCAAAAGTTAATATTTTTACTTTTTTACTATTTTGTCCGCCTTACTAATTTCGACCTCCCAGCATGAATCCACATTCATTTTTTTAAAATTCAAATCACATTTGAATATAAAGTCGGTAAGAGTTTGGCTTTCCAAAATCAAAAGGTCAACATTTTTATTTTTTCAACTTTGGCTCCATCAATTCCAAGCTTATGAATATGAATATGAATTCGTATTCATATTTTTAATATTTAAATCATATTTAAACATAAATCTCTATATCAATATAATAATCAACGACTATACTCAACTGAGAACTTATTATTAAGTTTCATCCAACCCTTGTCCATCGTTATAAACCTATAACATAAATTAAGTTTCATTAGTCTTATATATTCTCCTCTCAAATGCTCAAACTAAATATCCTATCTGCTAGCTCGTCAATTTACAAACTAAGACAAAATTTTATTTTTCTGAGATCTTTCATCTCGAGTTCTTTCTTAAGATATTATATTGTCTTTGACAATTCTTCAGGAGTTTCAATTATATTTAAATCATCAACATATACAGTTATAATGACAAATCCTAATTGTGATTTCTTTATAAAAGCGGATGGACATATTGGATTATTTTGATATCCTTCTTTCAATAAATATTTACTCAAGCGATTGTACCACATTCGTCCTTATTGTTTCAATCTATATAATGATCTCTGTAACTTTATTGAATATAGTTCTCGGGAACTTGATTTATATGTTTCAAGTATCTTAAATCCTTCTTGGACTTTCATGTAGATATCATCATCAAGAGATCCATATAAATATGTTGTGACTACATTCATAAGATGCATGTCCAGATTTTCATACACAGTCAGGTCAATTAAAAATCTTAATGTGATTGGATCAATCAACTTATATAGAAAAAGTTTTGAAAAGATTTTATATGGATAAAACACATCCATTGAACATTCCAATGCAAGCTTGTTCACTAGATGTGAGGAAAGGTATATTTCGACTTCAAGATGATAATGAAGAACTCCTTGGTCCAAAAGTACAATATCTCTTAGTCTAATTGGTGCACTAATGTATCGTGCTAATAATACAAGACTATATATTACAATTTTAGTAAATCTATTAGCTAGATATGGTTCCTCTCCAACAAAAAGACATCGGAATGGAATTAAACATATACTTCATTATCTCTGAGAAACAATTGATATAGGATTATTTTATTCACATAAATCAAATTTTAAGCTAGTTAGTTTTGCAGATTCTGGATATTTATCTAATCCACACAAAGCTAGATCTCAAACAGGTTATCTATTCACATATGGAGGAACTGTTATATCTTGGCTATCATTGAAACAAACCATAATATCCACCTCCTCAAATCATGCCAAAATTCTTGCTATTCATGAGGCTAGCCAAAAATGTATATGGTTAAGATCGATGACTCAACACATTTAGGAATCATGTGGTTTGTCTTCTAGTAAACTCCTTTCAACAACATTATACGAAGACAACATGACATATATAACTCAAATAAAGTGAGGTTATATTAAAAGTGATAGAACAAAGCATATCTCAACGAAGCTTTTCTATACTCATGATCTTGAAGAAAATGACATGACAATACAACAAATTTGTTCAAGGATAACCTAGCAGACTTGTTTACAAAATCACTATCTACCACAACCTTTGAAAAATTAGTGCACAACATTGGAATATGGCGACTCAAAGATCTTAAATGATGTGTCCATGAGGGGAAATAAATTTTATTTTTGTAAGGATATATGAAATATGTACTCTCTTTCTTTCACTAGGATTTTTTTCCATTGGATTTTTCTCTAGTAAGGTTTTGATGAGACATATTACATATATGTAATGGACATTCAGGAGGGAGTATCATAAATACTATTAATATAGATAGTGCCTATTAGTGTGCATGAGAGGGAATAAATTTTATTTTTATAAGTATATATGAAATATGTACTATTTGAATTTTCCCTAGTAAGGTTTTAACAAGACATATTTCATATATGTAATGGACATATAAATGAGAGTATTATAATATTATTAATATAAATGAGTGCCCATTAGTGTGCTTAGTGGCTATCGCCACATGTCAACCAATTTATCATCCAACACTTGTGCCATGGGTCAAATAAACATGGACTATGGCCATGTAACCCACCTCATGCTCGCCAAATTGCCTATGAATTAGCATTTGATGGAATTGTAAGGTACACTAACATTAGAGAGAAATTCAAATAAGTGGGAGAAAGTGAAGAAATTTGAGATTTTCAATTTCTGGATCATTTTCTTAATTTTCTTAATTTTCCTAAATTTCTTATTTATTTATTATATTATATTATTCTATTATTTTAATATTATAATTTCTCGATTTATGTATTTCAATTGTTCCTCGTTTTCACACCAATAAATTCCAATTTTGAAGCATGGATTTTCATGTTAATAAACTTTCTATGTCATTTATCGAGTGATAAAGACATTGCTATAATTAATTTTTAATAACGCTGGTTAATAACATACTTTTTATTTTACAGGTTGTTTTGCAAAAAAATACTGTAAAATCAAATTATAACCGTGTAGATATTTGTAGAAGTCATTTGCCTAAGTGAATAAAGATGCAATTCACATTTCAACCAAATCTACAATCATAGTTATAACAAAAGTCTTCAAATTTATAACTTATAATAAAAATCTTCAAATTTATAACATACAAAAGAAATAAAATTCATACCTAATAGGTTAATAGAACAAGTTCTAAATTCTTAATTCAAATAAAATGACTATATATATATACCCAAAAGTTGATAGAATCAAAGAGATGTTTAAACTGTAGTGACACCAAAATTCTCACACATATATATTGCTCCAATGTTTGTCGTCACATCAATCACCTAATAAAAATTAAAAAAGAAATATCATGGTCTACCTCTAACAATAAATTATTTAGTTAACTAAATAAACACCTGATTCACAAAGTTAATAAATTTTCTTACATTGTTTGACTTTATCCATTAGCCATGCAATACCAGTGCCCACACACAAACTAAGTTCAACCCAGGAGGTATGTGGCAGACAAGGATCAATGATCATTGGAAGACCATTTTTGCCTTCAACAATAACTTCTCTTGAACTGTTACCCAATCCTAGTAGTGAATGCTTATAGGAACTGTTGGTAGTAACACTCCTTTTCAACCATAGTACGGTTAGAAAATTTTCAAAAAATAATAATTATGAATACGAAATA
The DNA here is from genome assembly GCF_025177605.1 of Cucumis melo. Lineage (NCBI taxonomy): Eukaryota > Viridiplantae > Streptophyta > Magnoliopsida > Cucurbitales > Cucurbitaceae > Cucumis > Cucumis melo. The sequence goes on along the minus strand of NC_066857.1, from coordinate 13,885,956 downwards.
AATAAAAACTCAATCAATTGCATTTTCAATCGAAGAAAACATTCCCACACGATTTTGTTCGATACACTCCTAACATAAAATCATACATCATAGTAAAATCATTCAAGACTTTGGAGGGAGGGGGGAGGGGGGAGGGGGGAGTGATGCCTTAGGAACAATGTAAACTCGCAACATTAAGATCCCCATACATCAAGTAAATCAATATTCAAACGTCAACAATCCAACAAAAAAGAAATGTTTCAAAGCAAACAAAGCAATGAGTGGGTGAGGGGGGGAGTGCCTTATAAATAATGTGAACTTTAACAACATTAAGAAGCCCATACTTCAAACTAAACAAAGTATTGAACATCAAAAAAGTCGTTCAAGAGAGGAGGTGATGATGCCTAATGTGAACAATGTAAACTCAGAAGTCGCAACATTAAGATCGAATCAATAATAAATGCCAACAATCCAATAAAAAAAAATGTGTTCCAAAACAAACGGAGCATTGAACATAAAATTCATTTAAGAGGAGGGTGATGCCTAATACAAAATTACAAACAAAATAGTAAATCCATTGGCCATGAAGTAAATAAATAATTAATTCACAAAGTAGTATTACTGACCAGAATATTGAGAATACCACTGAAAGCAGACACCACTTTCTGTACCAGCTGCTCTCTTTGTGTTCTCGAAGAAGCATCACCAAACTGATACGGTGACCACAAAACCCTGGCCCTCTCATTCCTTCAAGCACCGATTGAGGTCTGATTCATTCTTGGAGTAGGTGTAGACCAAGGCGATAGCATAGTCATGCAATTAGGCCTCCATCTATGCTCTGTTTCAACCATCAATACAAACATGAGATAGAACTTGTCATTTAATCTAAACAAATCAACAAAAAACATCAACATCATTAAGTAATGGCACAAATTGGACCTGCGTCAATTTGACCATCCTAAACTACCAAAAAGTTCCACAATCTATAGGGAACTTTGACTCAAAATAAGTTTTCGAAACAACTAATCTTCATCCATATCATTCAACAATATATATAAATAATTATTTTCAAGATATCTATGACCACAAAGAGAAAGGCAAGACTCAGCTCAAGAAAAATTCGAAGCAAGAAATGTAAAACTGTTTCCAACTTGGAGGATTTGAACACATGGCCATAAGACTCAACGGGTGGTTGTGCTTGGAAACATACTTTCCCTCTGTATCATACACAAAATCTTGAACCCATTAGCTAAAAGAAAAGGCTTATAAATAGTTAATGTCAGCTTGTAGAATCTAAGGCAAGGGCAGGAATCAAAATTCAGAAGCAAAAGCAACAGGGGTAGCTAAAATTTGAGTCACAAATAAATTTCAGCTTAGAAACAAGAGAAGCAATTGATATTGAATTTTATTTTAGATATAAAGGAAAATATAAATTTGAGTTTGTTTGAAATGCCCAAGTAATAATAGGTCACCAAGTTTGTGCATATTCAAGAATAAGCATAGTGCATTTATTTGGTTCTTGAAAAATATCAATAGAACAAAGGATATAGAGGTGTGTTCCACTATAAAAATGAGAAGTTCATCATAGCTATGTACCTAGTGACATGAATGCACAAAAAGAAATAAGAAAATGTTTAATTTTAGGAGTCAATGCGCAAAAAGAATTACCTCACAATAAGAAGACGAAATCTCGTGTAGTTTGCTTGAAATTAAAGGTTGAAATATCTTGCATGCAAAGCAATGTTGACCTTCAAAACATGATCGAAGGGTTTGATGTAAATAAATATATATATATATATATTAAATGAAACACCATATATACTCAATTAAACAGAACCATACAAACCACTTATCTAGTAGTCTTCGTCTCCTACAAGATTTGAGTTTGATCCTTGTGTAAGTGCTTCAATGTGACTTCATCATGCTTGCCAAAACTTTTCTACCTAGCCACCAAATTCATAAGAACATCAACAGAGCCTAAAATCACGTTCCTCTCATTCATGATCTCATCTTTCAGTCTCTTCCTAACATCAATTGATACGAATTTGCACTTGGGAGCAAATGTTTATGAATTACATTTTGTTAGGACGGTGGCTATATCACACGAATTCCAGCCAAGAGTCTCCAAAAGACTCAACAATAGTGCTTTCAAGTTGTACATAATTAATGCTCCCAGCTGATCTTCTGTACAACATAGAACTTTCTTTTCAATTCTACATTAAATGTACTGAAAGAATACCATAATAAGGTTCAATAAGAAACTATGTATGTAAAGTTAGACAAGTATTTTTTAAAGATTAGTTAGGTTTGAACAATATCAAAACGGACATGCACAAGATAGTATTTAGTTTAGTCGATCGTCAATAAACAAAAAGAATGAACTTGTACTAAAGAAACATTATTACTTGGTGATCCTTTTATAAGGTGGTTAAAAATATGCACCATATAATTAAAACAATTTTAAATTATTTTCAAAATAGTAAAGAACTAATTAAAAGAAACATCATGAACTACCACTCTCATTTTCCATTCTGTCTACAGCTAAGACCAAAAAAGAAAATCACTTCTGAGTAAGCTTCTCATTTTGCTTTGCCTGTTAGAAAGTGAGAGAGGATGTTCCACTTCCATCTCCAAAGTTACAAAAGCCAGAATCATAACCATCCTGAAAATCGAAGCAAAAGCATACCACCACAGATTCCCAATTCCAAAGCTTTTGACAAAAAAATCCCCCACTTTAGGTTATTGCGATAGGCCAAACCGTAATGCTTGAAATTTATGCCCGGGGACGTTAGAAAGACCATCCAGAAGAAAGAAGAAAACAATTTTGTGAAACTGAGAAAAAAATATTAGTTTCTAAATGCCCTGTCAAAAAATCAAGATTGTTGAAAGTGAGAGCAAGCAAATTAGTAATTTTAAGCCTGGCATGACCTTATCTCAATTTGTTCACTGAAGAATCAAGCTTAATCTTTGAGGAGGCCTTGTCTAATCGTCTATCTAAAGAAAATATTCTCCATAAACGAAGAAGAGCATCACAGACGAGAAGAAAAAACCTAGGTCATGTCGTCCATTCAGATTTTGACTTTCAAATGGCCCCAATCTTGGAGGAGGCTGTGAAGTTAGGAAGCAATCGTTGAGGAGAACCCAGATGATGATGGATGATGACAACAGAGGTGTCGAAGGAGTCGATTGCAATGTTTTAAAGCTGAAAGTTCTGTTAGTCCATGGATTTTGCTTCAATAAGAGAGAGTTTTTGGTTGGTTGCTAAGAAGATTGATAGCACTTCAAATGAGAAATTGCAGAACTCTGTGGTGGTTCTTCGAAGTGAGGATTTGGAGGGCAAACTAATATTTCAATGACTAAACCCACCAAAGTCCAATGAGTTGAAAAGAAATAGATGGAGAGAACTTCAAATGTTACATCAAATTTTCCGTACGTGAAGGGCGGGAGACTATATTTTGTTTCCGCCTTCTTTTTTCATTCTTTTAATAACATTTTTTATAATGTTGCTGCATGCCAACCGAACTGCCAAATGACAAAATTTCTACCCCATTACTCAAAGAACTATTTTTTACCCATTTAAAAAGTATTTATGTTTCTATTTCTTTTATCTTTTTTTTTCAGTATTATTTTAGTTAAATTTTCTTAATAATTTTGTTTATATTTTAACATTTTAAAAATCTAAGTATTTTTTATCTATAATCGTCAAAAATGATATTTATTCATTATTTTATTACGTGCTCTTTGTTTCAGTCGGACAATGCTTTTATATCACCTCTCGCCTTAAGGTGATTAAAGAGATTGTCACCTTAAAGTGCACCTAGTGCTTGGGAAACACTTCAAATCACGAGATGAATTGGAAATATGCATCATCTATGATATAAAAAAAAAAAAAAAAAGCTTTGTATGAATTATGGTTAATATCTTGTTGATAAAACAGCAACGGAGGAAAAACAACTCTACCTTTAGAAACTTCTTATAGAGCAATATCATCTCTACGAACATCAGCAGTTTGCTTCTGCAACAATAAAACAGAAGTTTTAGTGAGAGGAATGAAATTGAAACTGAAGCAAAGCCATAAGAACAAAAAAACAAAGAACAAAAAAGTTTGTTATGGTTGTTGTTGAGGATATTTTTGCTAACACTTCAATAAATAACAGCAATTAAATTGTTGCCGCTATTCAGGATGGAAAATTCCATCAGGCAAATTCATTTACATATTGGGTCATATTAGACTACGGTCCACTGTTAGATTAGAAGCTCGAGTAACACTTTTCTTGCTCAAATAACTGCACCTGTTTATCTTTTACAATTCCCAACTGTTTAGAGATTTGAGGGATTTCAATTGAGCAACCTAGTGCAGATAGCTCCCTGGCCAACATAACACATGTCTGGAAATTAAGAGTGCAATTTCTAGATTCCATGTCATGAAGAAGCTTCAAACTTAGATCAGTTTCCCCTTCCTTGAGTAATCCATCAAGTAACACTGTCCAGACAACCTCATCACTATTCCAATGCTTCTTGAGCATAGTTTGAAACATACATTGAGCTTTATGTCTGAAATTTGCTTTGCAAAGCGCACATATGAGAGCCTTATAATCCGATAAGCGAGGTTGAAAACCTATTGTGACCATAGAGTCAAAAATCTTAAGAGCAGCTTCCACTTCCAAGTTCTTACATTGGCCAACCAATAGAGCACGATAAATTTCTTCACTAGGTTGCAAACCTTTCTTTTTCATGCTCATGACCAGCTGATCTGCCTCGTAGCATCTGCCCTTGCCGCACAAGCCTCTCACTAAAGTGGTATAGATATCGACATTAGGCTCACATCCATAGTCAGACAATCTAGCCAGGAGACTGTACACTGAACCTGTGCTTATACATTTCTCATCAGAACTACAAGAACACATGATTTCCTGTTGGGCTACAGCTTTTTCTGTAAGCGACTGGCTTTCCTTTTGCAATCCCTTCAGCAATATGGCAAAGGACCGATAATTGGGTTTGCAGCCAACACCCATCATTCGTCGGCAAAGGAGAAACGCATGATCAATTCTGTCAAGTGCAACAAAACCATTCAAAAGAGAATTTAAAGTTATCTCATCTGGGGTTATTCCTTTCTTCTCCATTTCATCAAGTAATCTTTCTGCATCCTCAGCCCGACCCTCTTGGCATAAACCATAAATTAGGGAACTATAAGTACATAAATTTGGAAAAAAATCTCTTTTCTCCATTTCATGGAAAATCTTGAATGCAAGACTTGTCCTCCCATTCTTACACAGCCCATCAATAAACGATGTGTAGGTAATAACATTTGGAAGCAAGCCTTGCTTCACCATTTTACCACAGAAATTTTCCGCTTCAGAGATGCGATTAGCTTTAGAGAAACCACTTATCATCATATTATAGGTTCCACTACTTGGAAGATTTCCACTTTCCACCATCTTCCAAAACAATGCCAAAGCATCATCCACTTTTGAAACAGTCAAATATCCATTAATTATAGCATTATATGTAACTACATTAGGAGAAATGCCATGTTCCACCATTTCATTGAAAAGAGAAAACGCATGATCCAATTTTCCCTCTCTAGAAAACCCTGAAATAAGATTAGCATAAGTCCAAGTATCTAACTTCAGTCCATTGCCCTTCATCATTTCTACCAGTCTCATTGCATTATTCATATATCCCTGCTTGACATATATATGAATAATCATATTGTAAGTTATTACATTTGGGGAAGGACCAGCCTTGAGCATTTTGTCAAAAATAGCCATTGCCTTCTGAATGTAACCTATTGAGCAAAAGCCTTTAATTATTACATTATATGTTTCAGTATTTGGCAAGCTGTCATGACTCAACATCCAATTGAAGATGGTAAGAGCAGTTTCAAATCTTCCCTCCACATATAATTGATTAATCAGGGCACTATATGTGACAGCTGTTGGAACCAATCCATCAGCCAACATCTTGTGATACACACCAATTGCAACCTCAAATTTCCCATCTCGCGATAAACCACAGATTAGTGCTGTATATGTTTGAACATTTGGACCACAGCCTCTCTTTTTCATCTTTCCTAGAAGCTTCACTGCCTCACAAGAACGGCCAGCATCACATAACGCAACTATTGGAATGGTGTATGCGTGTATTGTTGGTTCAATCCCTTTCTCAATCATTTCTTCGAGCATATTCATTGCTTCTTCTAACCTCCCTTCCCTACATAGCCCATTGATAAGAGTTGAATAAGTTACCGAATTTGGATCACACCTGTCTTTAACCATTCGGTCAAACATCTCAAAAGCCAAATCTAAATTTCGATTTCTACAATGCCCAATAATCAAAGACGTGTATGTAAAAGTATCTGGACAGGCACCATAATGGAAAATATGACCCATAATCAACTCTGCCTCTTGCACCTTTCCTTTGTTGCATAAATTTTTTATCATTGCATTAAATGTAAATAAACTAGGTCTAATCCCACTGTTAAGCATCTCGACATACGCATCTCGTGCTAAACCATCCATATCAAACTTCCCCAACTGAATCAAAAGAGTACTAAAACTATACAAAGTATGCCCAAAATCATATGTGGTATTAATCTCACTCAAAACTTGAATGACCCTCTTAACCTCTCCCTCATTCCTACAGGATTTAATCATTAGAATTCTTACATTATCAGCAGGCACAAAAAGGCGATCCCGAACTAATCTATTGAGCATCGAAACAAAGCAGCTCATGTCATGTTTGAAAAAATGCCTTCTCGAAACCCAGTGGAAGAAGCGCAAGACTGATTCCGTATTGTTGTGCGTATCGAGGATATTCACAACGTGATGGGGTTTGAGTTTGGGGACTAAATGTGAAAGCTCTGAACTGCGTTCCCATGTGGGACTGGAAAGAATGGTAGAGATTTTAGAGACTAATTCAGGAAATGGGTCAGCGTTGGAAGAAATAGAAAGGGGTGAGGAAGGGTGAGGCTCCGATGAGATATTGAAGGATTGGTGAGAACCCAGAAGAAAATAAAGAGTATGAAAGCACATACGAGGAGGGGTTTTATGGGGTTTTATCATTTCGGACTGTGAGCAGTCACGAAGTTTCTGAACGATTCAAAGAACTGGGAGATGGCGTAGCGGGAATGACCCAACGTTAGAGGGGAAATTGCGAAAAAATAAGACATATTTTGGTGGGAAATAAAGGTTAATTTTCGTACGTATAACAAATCTACCGAATATTTACCGCGTAAAAAAAATAAAAATACAGAAATTTTGGTAAATATAACATGAAAATTTGAAAAGCAACAGCCACTATTTTTCGTACGTCTAACCAAAAAAATTTGAAAAAATAAATTATCCTTAACAATACTAATAAAATCTTGAAATTCGTGTAACAAATAAAAAAAATTAACTAAATTAAACGATAAAATTGAAAAAATAAATCGTTTAAACGTTTGCGTGAACATATGTGTCTTTTCCGTTTGTTGAATTATATATAAATATTTTACTTTTAAAATACTTTTTTTTTAATATTTTAGGTCTGCGCTTGCCATTTTTTTCTTTCTATATCTTTTTCTCATTTTTTAAAAATATTTTCGTTTATTCTTACTTTCCATTTTCTTTTTGCAAATATTTCTATTTCTTTCTTTTTCTACAATTTTTCTTTTTTTTTCTAAATTACTTTTTTCCTTCGTTTTCTTTCAAATTGATATTTGAAAAAAGAATTTATTTAGATTTGGATAGTTAAATTTAAAGGTGTACCAACAATTGTTTGTAAATATTTTGTCGTTTTGTTATATTTTTTAGGATCTTTTCAAAAATATAAAAAGCAGTAAAGTATTTACATTGTATAGAACAATTCCCCACCGTGTAAAATACCAAAAATGCCTCATCAACAATTCGGGTAATATATTTAGTAACGCGATTTAGTATACGATCGTTTAATTAATTGGATTTTTTTTTTCAAAATTTGTATAAGATCGTTTAGATTTGGCTATACGATCGTTTACAAAAAAAAATGAAAGAAATTACACGAGTACAGAGAAAGGAAACGATAAAAAATCAGAGACCAGAAAAGGATGTATGGACTTTGTTACACTTGTCGTAAATATTTCAATAGTTTGTTATATTTAGAAAAGTTTCACTATTTTATAAAAGACCCGGAGTTGGTTTTTTTTCTTTAATAATGATTTTTGGGGCTAATAAACATGAAAATGTGAAAGGTCGAAATTGTCCCTGATAGAAAAATCCTACTCGATGCGTGGAATCACCCTCTCGCAGCGTCCTCCTACTCACTCATTAGTTCTCGATTTGACTACTACTCTCACGGCTGGCTCAGGTTTGTAACTCTTTTCTCCCTCCTCTTCACTTGGCCTCTTACCATACCAAGCTCCAATCCTCTTCACCTTCATCTTCATCAACATCTCGGTCTCTATTTCCGACGATGATTTTGATCAAAGCCACCTACCCTGTGGGGAAAGAATTTCAGCAACAAAGGCAGATGAGTGACATGCCATATCCAACTCCATTTAACCATTTTTCTTTCAAACTTTCCCTTTGAATGTGTTCTGGATTTGATTGTTTTTCTTTTATTCAAATCTGCATCCAATTTTCGGTGTATATAAAACTACGTAAATTAGATTCTCTTACTTCTAGGTCATCTGATTATATCCATTATTAATTTTAGATCTCTAATTTTTGGATTGTGGCGTTTGCTTCCAACTATGGTGCTAGCTGCCCATTCCAGTTATGACCCTTAATTTTCTTTTTTATCAACCTTTCAAGTGATGTGATTCTTAAGATTTTGCGGTTTGTATATATACATTTTTCCTTTTTTAGACAAATTAAGATTTTGCAAAGCATATGTTAATTAACATTTTAAAACTTATCTTTTATCTCGCAAATATTTTGGATATTCTAAACTTTAAATGTCTACTCCTAATCAATTTTAAGTATGTTTCGAGGAGTTTGTTATGTAGTATGTTTTGAAACAACAGCTAAATAACTTCCTAAAACATGTGTAAAAACATCATAAATCCCCTAAACACAAGTATGGAATGAACTGAGGTTGAATATTTTAAGTTTGAAAGTTACGAGATATTAGCGATATGTCTGATCACCTAAGGTATGAGTATTTTGATAACACGTAGAAATACAAGTTAGAGCCTTTCAAGATATATATATATATATATATATATATATATATATATATAGAGAGAGAGAGAGAGAGAGAGAGAGAGAAATATATTAGGAAACGCATCAAAGACACCTTAAAATTATGTAATTTGCTTACTATTTGCTTACATGTTTACAATGTATTGACTTTTGGATATTATGACCTTTGGGTATTTTTTTATTGCATGATTTTACTTAAAGACAATGTGAAAGGACTTTCAACACATACTCAGAAAAGATGTTGCAAAGAAATGCTAAAGGAAGCAATTCAACTCACATCAAGAATCTAAAAAGTGTACAGAGTACTTACTTATTTTCGACCATCACTTGGAAGAACTAAGCATTTAGAACATATGTGTTGTGTGTTTTTTGGATCATTGTTGAGAACCATGAAGCGTGAAAATAGCCGCCAAAAAACATGAAATGTGTGCAGTGGGCATTGTGTGTTAAAAGCCTATAAATACATCCAAGAAGACACAAAAGGGAGATGAAGCCAAAAGAGGAAAAATGCTGCCCAAATTGTCACATAAGTCCAATTTTCGATCTTTCTCAAGTTCGGAGCTTTGTCAGACAGATATCAATCATTACAACAAAAAAATTGGAATTAGTAGTTATGATTCCTTGTATTGATTATATTTACATTTCATTGTCCTCACTTATTGTAATTGATACGTGATTTTGCAACAAATTCATTCATCAATATGATCAATTATGTTTTCAGCTCTTTTAAAGGGGTCAGGGGTAGATTTAGTCCATAAGGACGAACAAAGATGTGCTTAGTTTGTTTGACCTAAGTGGTGACGCTATGTTTAAACACATCGAAAGATTAACTTAGGCAATGATAGTTAACTTCTCGAAAGAGTACAGTAACAAAGGCCAAGTCAAACGAAGATAGGAATTTGCTTATAAATGAGAATTAACCATCGCATATCTAGAAATAGAGTATTTGTGGCAAGTTGGCACCGGAGAGAAAACACCTTAATTAGTACATGAATGCATGAGTAACATCTAAGTTCGATAATAGATTTGAGGAGACTTTTTGACCCTTCTCTACCACACACTTGTGATCAACACCTGTGAAATTTTAGGTCACTTTAAACTTATTCATCGCACATCACTTGAACAGTATAGTTTAGGGTAATTTATAACCAATTTCACCTCTCTGAGTAGTTCATTAACGAGAAGGTAAAACTTAAACTTGGATTATATTAGGAAAGCTTGTAATGCACAACTTTCACCAACACTTACATTTCATCACATAAGCATAGTTTCTCATCACATTTATTTATATATATGCACCACGGCATGTTTCAAGCTTGGAATATGGGAGATATTTGCAAGATGATTACGTGATAAGAAACAAAAACTAAAAAACTCAAACATATATAAAATCACCCTTAATTACCTACAAAAAAGTATATCATGGATTTGGGGATGGGTATTTATATGATAAGCATTAGGAGCGTTCTATACAACTTCATCAACAAAATACCATTACCAATATTGGGTATATTTAATATATTTCCAACAAAAGTAGACAAATATTGGGTGAAAGTATTTCATATATCTCCAACAATTATCATTGTTTTTTAACGACCTTTTGTCACTGTTTCTTTACCAATACTTTCTGACGTTTGTTGCCTACCAATTTTCGAAGACATTTTTTATCACCATTTTCCGGTCATTGTCACTAGCTCACCATCAACCATCATCGACTTTCGTCGCCAAACCTTCCATCATCATTTGTCTGGTAACTATTATTTTTTATCGCTGACTATAAACTTTTCGTGTATCGTTTTTCCCACGATCATGTTGGCCAATCATTGACAACTATTTTTCGGTAATCATCGATAGTCCACATTCGAAAACCATTTCAAGTGATCATTGTCGGTTAACCTTCGACACTAATGCCGTCAACCTATGGTCATCATTTTTCGACATTACCACCGGTCAATCTCTATCAACTTCTTTTCGATAACTATGGTCAACCAACTTTCAACGACTATTTTTCAGTGAGCGTTTCTCTTTAACTTTTATCAAACGTGTTTTAGTAATAGTTGCTGGTAGACTTTTTTTTATTGTTTTCGGTGACTATTGTTGGAAAACTTTTGTCGACCATATTTTGTGAGTCTTGTAGACTAACTTTCATTGAACATTTCTTTGTAATGATTGTCGAATGAAAAAAATTGGCCAATTAAGTTACGTCATGTCATTAAATGGAAAAACTATGTTTATCGTGAAATTTATAATTTGGATTGGTTTGGGTAACTGAAATTTCTCAGACCCAATTCACTAAAGGCTCAAGCCCAAGCCCAAGCCCAAAAAGCAAATAAGCTCAAGCCAAGCCCAAAAAGCAAATGAGCTCAAGCCCATCTAAAGTCTATAAAAATTCTCTATAAATAGAGGCTTTGTCATCTATTTGAGAGAGAAAAATTGGCGATGAAATGTTGAAACTCTGGAAATTTGGAGATAACACCTTTAAAGCTCTTAAAACGTTAAAGTTCTTATCAATCTTGAGATTACCACCTTTTGAAAAATTGAAGACTTGGCAATTGAAAACTTCCTTGAATTCCAAAAGATTGAAGTTCAAATTGATTTTAATCAACAACTTCCTAAAGACTAAGGAGTTAGAAGTTCTAAGTTTTACTTTACATTCAAGTGAAAATATCAAATGATTAAATATTAGAGATTGTATCCACTACACTATACTAAAATAAATACAAAGTTTAAACTCCACGAATTATATTTCTCTAAAAATCTCATGTGAACAGTTTGACACGCTCAATGGAATAATCTCTACCTTTCATCTTTGTCTTTTTTGCAGGAAATATCTAAAAAAGCCATGACATCTAAAAGCAACACTTCCAAAGTTCAAAGCGGCATTAGTAAGAGATCAAACACTCGTTGCTGCTCAAAAAAATCTCAATTGTCTAAAGAGATGTTGTCCTTTAAGGTCGTGAAGAACATATGGGTACAATTGTCAAAGCCTTGGTGGAATTATAATCAAGGAAAATCTTATACTCGACAAACATATTTTATCTTATGAACGATCAAGTGTTTTGCAACCACCAACTTTTAATGCTTAACCCATCTTTTCCCTGCACTATTCATCATCTTCTTTCTCTTCATTTTCAATCCATCATGTTATATTCTTCTTCTTTCCCCACCTTTCTTCTTCCAATTGAACCCTTCTTTTCTTTTTAGTTCTGTCACATAAGTATCAAGAATTAACAAAGCATAGGTTAGCAAATTTCTCTTGCTTAACCTCTTCTAATTTCAAAGATTTGTTTGATTTAGAACTTTGATAACAATTTTTTAAGGAGGAAAGAATGTGAACATCCCAAATTTTAAGGTATCTTGATTTTAATTATCTAGAATTATTTGGCTTTAATTTTGAATTTCGAGATTAAAATTGAATTTAGGAATTCAATTAAGCATGATAAAGATTTCGATTTTGAGTTCAAAGTCTGTGAAAGGATTCACGAGATTTAGAATTTTGGTTCTAATTGAAATTTGGATTTATTTTGAAAGTTAAAAGTGGAAAAGGGAATATATATTGTTCACATGAGATTTCTGGCAAAATTTGGTTCGTGGAGTTAACTTGTGTTGATGTTGTATTTATGTTGATTTGATGCGATGTGGTTCGATCTCTAAAATTTGATAACTTGTGTTGATGTTGTATTTATGTTGATTTGATGCGATGTGGTTCGATTTCTAGAATTTGATCCCCTGATTCTCTCTCGACTAGATGCTTATGCTTGATTTGAGAAAGCGGAGCACGTGATGTTTTTGAAGTTAGAGTCATGGAAGAAACTTGAGTTGGGAGTCTTCTAGACTTTGGGAGAATTCTCTTTAGACCTTCCGAGTCAAAAGTTTCCATCCCCACAAATGAAGAGAACTTCTCTATTTATAGAGTTACCTGGTGGCTTTTATGAACTTGGGCCTAGTCTATATCCATGGACTCAATCAATGGATTTGGGTCATATTTAATTTTGGGCTAAATTAAGCTTTTTTTTTTGTTCAATTAAATTTTAGCCTAAATAAATAATATTTAATTGAACCAAAATAATTAATTTGATCCAATGGTCATAGTAAAGCCATGTGACATCATTAGAATTGTCCAATTTGTCTTTAAATTTAATTTGGGACCCATGCCAATTTTAAGTTAATCCCAAATACAATTATTTTAGTAAATGACGTGGGACTTTGTAATTGGTTCCAAAATTTCTTATTCAACATGTATATATATATATATATATATATATATATATATATATATATATATATATGTTTATTTAAACAAAAAAGGGTGTGGATTTAAAATTATATTTGAAGAGAAGAAGAAAAAGTATATATCTAGGAAAAGAAAAAGAGAGTCTGTCTCTCTTTTATATTTTGGAAAAGAAAAAAAAAACTCTTTCTATGTACGTACGATTCACTAAGAGTTTGAATTTAAAATTATATTGAAAGAGGAGAAGCCAAGTAGAAATCAGCTGATTACTATATTATATGAATTTAAAATGGAAAAGGGAATATGTATATATATGGAGTGGCAGAACTAATGAACAAAACCTTGTTAGAGAGAACAAGAGCAATGTTTGGAGTTGCAGGCTTAAAGAAAGCTTTCTAGGTAGAAGCTGTTAATACCGCCTCTTATATGTGGACTGACAAGTCGGCTAATTATTCAAACCTCCATATATTTTGAAGTCTAGTATACGTAATGTACAATGCTAAAAAAACTACTACATTAGATCCAAAATCCAGAAAAATGTCTATTCTTGGGATATGCTGATGGTGTAAAGAGGTATCGCCTCTGGGATCCCACTGTCCACAACGTCATCATTAGCAAGGATGTAATCTTTATGGAAGATAAGAAATAAGTAGCAGATGATAGCACTATAAATGAAAGCTTAGAGACTGCAATAGTACATGTGGAGAAAGAATTTGTAGATGACTCTTCTGAAGTTGAGCCAATGCATGAGATCTAATAACCAGTTGAGCAACAAGTGCTAGAAATTTGTCAATCTGGTCAAACAACAAGACCACTAGGTTGACAATCTGAGTATATTTTGGAGAGCAATGTTTTATACTATCTTCTAACTGAGGATGGAGAACCATTAACTTTCTAAGAGGCAATGACCAGTTCATATGCTACTTAGTGGATGACAGCAATGCAGGAAGAAATATAAGCTCTTCATAAGAACAAGACTTGGAAACTCGTAATGGTACCACAAGGGAGAAAGACCATTGAAAACAAGTGGGTGTATAAGATAAAGCGCAATAATGAAGACCAAGTATAGCGGTATCATGCAAAATTAGTGGTAAAGAGATATGCTAAAAAAGAAGGTATTGACTTCAATGAGATATTTTCTCCAGTGGTTTGACTTACTACTGTTAGAATAGTTTTGGCAATGTGTGCTACATTTGACTTACTCTTGAAGCAATTATATGTAAAAAGTGCATTTCTCCATGAAGATTTTGATAACTTGTAAAAATACAAGTTATTATAGCCTTTTAGGTAAAACAATGAAGTCATAACGCATGATAAAGCACCAAAACACGTAGCTTTCGTTGCAAATTTATAAAGATAAGAGAAATAGAACTTGCATAAGTCTCCATGCATGATTAACTATGCTTTTTAGTATTTTTATTGCAGGATAATGAAGAAAATAAGAAAATCGCAACGAATCGCATGAAAAACGCGTGATAAGACCTATATGATAAGAAGTTGACTGGCGATTAACATTGCTAGGCAAGATACCATGTCATCATGCAAAGAGATTCGCAAGAAGACAAGAATGGTAGTTAGGGTTAATGTGACTTGACAAGGCTGCTTTTGGCGCTAACATGTTAAGAAGAATAGAAGTTTATCCCCTAAATTAGCCTATATATACCTCTCATCTCTACCATGTAAAAGGATGTCTAAATGAACCAAAACCTAGAAGAGCTTCGGGAGGTTTGTCTCCGGTAGAAAGGAATAACCTTTCCTTTTTGTAGAAGTTCTTCCCCTCTTCACCTCTTCTTTGTCAACTTCTGAGTGAGAGCTTAGAGAGAGATTAGAAAGAGAAAGCACTAACCATCCCCCTAACTTGCAAAAGAATCAAGGGATGCATTGTTATGCATTATACGACTCGGCTCCGTTCTTTACTTTCCATTTTTGTATTCTCATTATAATGTTTTGACTTTTATATTTCCATGGTCACAAGGCCTACATCTATGAATACATTACATCTTTAATCACTGTCATTCTACCATTTCTTTACTATTCATCTCGTTGAAATGTTATAAGTAGTTTAAGCTTGTAATAAGTGCTTGATAAGAGATCTTTACTTATAAGTTTTATCGTGTTTACCTGAGCTTGACTCCATTGCTTGGCCAGCTTTCATCGCTATATGTTCGAGAGTGTAAGTAGCAAGGACATAGTTAAACGCTTACAGGAGGGAGTTTGGAAACAAACTCCATTCTAACGTTTGACCACCATTATTTTTGTCCCAAAAGGAGAACAAGTGTGGTATCTTGGCACTGAGAGGTTGTCCATCTTACAAGAGAGACAATGTGGCTCTTATAAGTAAGGAAATCTAGATAGCTATATCCTAATCTATCTTTATCATTTGCATCCCAAAAGGTGAGCAAGTGTCGCGTTTAGGCACTAAAAGATTGTCTGCCTTAATTAGAAGATAATTAAGTGATCTTTATCTCATCAGGGACCACCGCATGGCTTGATTGCCTACAACATGACGACCTTCCTTCACATTTCTTTAACAAATGTTAGTTCACCTTCCATAATCATGCCACCTATACAACCTCTAGGGTAAATAATAGAATTAATAAATACATACATCATACCGTATGGATATTTATACCGCCTAGAAATATGTAAATATTGTAGCTAAGCTTGATAGAAATTCCTTGTGTTCGATCCTAGCTTATCTAGGAAACTTCCCACTTCACTTACACTTAGGCAAGCAAGAGAAAAACTTGTACTCAATGTAGATTAAGTAGTTAGCGTGAAAAGGATGTGTACCTTTTATTGCATGATCCTCGACTAGAGACATAGTGAGCATATGGCATGCAAAGATCATGTCTGACCGTGTAGCATAGATGTAGACGTAGAACCTTAATGACACATCAACGAACTCTTTATTAAGCGGATGAAATACGTGGTTATCATCGTGTACCCCATCTTGCATGGATATGTTCATCTCATTGATTTTGTGAAGAGAGGTTTGTGATAGAATTATTAAACTGATAAATCTACATAAAATGTATGTCGGCACATCAAAAAAAAATTGGAGCAGATCTTGAAGAAGAAATATATATGCTCCAACCAAAAGGCTTTGAAGTAAAAGGAAAAGAGAACTTGGTTTGTAAGTTAAACAAGTCTTTGTACGGTCACAAACAAGCACCGAGGTGTTGGTACAAGAGATTTGATTCCTTCACTGTGAGCCATGGATACAACAAACTTAATGCAGACCCTTGTGCATATTTTAAGAGGTTTTAGAGAAAAAGACTCATTATCTTACGGTAGCAGGCCCTAATAAAGATCGTATTGAAGAATTAAAGGCTCATTTGGCTAGGGAATTTGAAATTAAGGACTTGGACAAGCAAACAAGATTCGGGGGATGCAAATTCACCGAGACAGAAATAATAGGAAGATTTGGCTATCTCAAAAAAATTACTTGAAGAAATTGTTATAACGCCTCAACATGTAAGGTTGTAAGTGAATTTCCACCCCTCTTCTTGTTAATTTCAAGATATCCTCCAATATGAACCCTGGCAGTGAAACAGAGAGGATGGAGATGTCTCGAGTATCGTATACATTAGTAGGAAGTTTAATGTTCGCCATGATATGTATCAGACCAGACATTGCACATGCAATAAGAGTAGTTAGTCGGTATATGGTGAATCCTGATCGAGAGCGTTGGAATGTTGTTAAAAGGATCCTTAAATACATCAAAGGATCCATATATGTTGCATTTTGTTATAAAGGAACAAACTTTACTGCCAGAGGATATGTTGACTCCGATTATGCAGGTGATCTTGACAAAAGCAAATCCACCATCGATATGTGTTTACTTTTGTTAGTGATATTGTAAGTTGAGTTTACAAATAGTTAGTTGTGGCTATGTCAACAATAGAAGCAAAATACGTTGCTGCTACACAAGGTAGTAAAGAAGCAATATGGTTAAAAATGCTATTGGAGGAGCTCGGACATGAACATAAGAAAATCTCTTTGTTTTGTGACAATCAAGGTGCCTTGTATCTTGCAATCTAGCTTTCCAAGCCAAGACTAAACATATTTAAGTGCAGTATACCACTTCGTTCGTGAAAAAGTGGAGGAAGGAATAGTAGATATGCATAAAATTCATATAAAAGAAAACCTAGCAGATTATTTGACAAAGGCAGTCAACGCTAACAAGTTCATTTGGTGTAGATTCTCAAGTGGCCTAGCAGAAACATAAGCAACATGAATAGGGAAAGGAAGAAAGAATGGTGCAGAGATGTGATTGATTATCAATTAAATCTCCAAGTGGGAGATTGTTGGATAACTATCAAGAAGTTTCTTTAAGATTCAAAAAGTTTCTTGAAAATAATTTATGGAGCATTGAATCTCACACTTTTTCTAAGATTAATTTGTGGTCATGGGATGTTTGACATCTCTCTAAAATATTTGGAGTCATTGGATCATACACATCTATCAAGGACAAATTAGAGTCATTGGATTTGATTGATAGTCATGTATCTTTTGGCTATAAATAGGTGAGAACTCATGGTTGTCAAACCATCCCAAAATCTCCAACAAGTTGAGTGAGGTATAAAATGGAGAGAGTTTCTTCTTATAAGAGAGCATTGTATTCCTCAACAAGAAAGAAAGTTTGTAACTCTTGTTTTATATAGTAAATTCTTCTATCCTTGCTCGTGGTTTTACCTTAATTAACTATTTTAGGGGTTTTCCACATAAAATTTTTGTGCTCTATCCTTTACCTTCTTCTTCTTCATTATTATTGTTCTCAGTCTACTTTAGTTACAATCTTACTCTATTCGATCACAGTTCGTATTAACAAAAAGTTCTAACCTTTAATGACCCTGTTGAGGTTTAGTTGTGGTTTTGATAAATTCATTTGGCTTGGATCGAGAAAGAAATGCATATGGTTAGGCCTAAAAGATTTAAGTTTTTAATACTGGCATAGGATTGCATTAAAGGTTTGGAAAGTTAGATTGAAAAGGTTTCTCGAGTGTATAATTATTATTCCAACTTCACCTTAAAGTAAGTAATACTATTACTGGAACACCTTTTAGCCAAGTGACATAGACCGTATGATAGTGTTTGATATTGGGTGTTACTAAGAGGCATGGTATATATGTCCATACAGAATTATGATATCTTTTTATCATATGTTATGTAAATTGAGAAGCTCGATATGTTATGATATAATACATTTGGACTGATGAAATTACGTGTGTGACCTTTAGGCTTGTAACAGATTTATATCATAAATGCATTGATGCTATGAAAAATACCATGATCTGAGAGTGTCGATTTTTCCTCCTAACACCATGATTTTATAGCTCCATGAGCCTTTAGTTCACCAATATCTAATCGTTCCACGGACCAATAGGCTCACCATATTACTGTTCTGTGAGTTGACAGGTTCACAACCATGATACAACTTCGTGTTAGGATATGTTAGATCGTTCATTTGTTAATGATAAAAAATGGTCAAGTTATATGTTTGCTTCACACACACTTAGTGTTTTTTGGACATAAATGCCCATCATCGATCCTGATAGTAGGCTCGGGTTACTTTATGAGTTTTCTTGTATCCATCTTTTCTTATTTTATATTTTTCAAGTAAAAGCAAGAGCAGACTGGCGAGTGACAAAAGAGACTTATAATTGAGCTATATGGGGCTAGAGAATTGCTTTCACCCAGTTTATGTTTTCAAGTTATTTTAAATGTTTTAATAGAGAACTTGACATTAGGTTTTATTTTGTTTTATTTTATTTTTTGTTATTTCTATAACTTTTAGGGAACCTACACAAAAGTTTTATTTATTTACTGATTTTACAAATTGTTTTGATGCTACCATTCTTGTTTTAGTAAATTTCACTTTTAATAGCCAAAATATTTTGGTTTTAAAAGAGTAATGACAGATCTCTAAAAGTCGAGTCGTTTAAATGACCCATCAAGCATTTAAAGCACACCTGTTATTTCTCTTTTCATGACTATACCAATAGCGCATTTTTTACTCTTTGAGGTGTATGCATAGTCAACTTGCAAGGCTTCTTCAAGCATCACCTTCTTCCATCAAGGGTGATTAAGTACACAAAATCAAATTATGAAATCGAGCTACCAATTAAATCATTTATATCTTTATCAGTTAGGGCAGGTCTTAATTGAAATTTTCAATACTAAAAACTTCTAATTCATCAAGTATCAATTCTGCATTCAAATGATTTAAAATCACTCTCTTGCTTTACGCATCTATAACCATGCTTCCCCATCCTTCATATTTGTCAAAAATGTACTTGTAAAAGTGTTCAATCATGTACTTGTTTGATCAACATTAGTCATTTCTATGAATTAAAGGTATACTTCACACTCTTGTGATTTGTCCATTTGTGAAATGTTTCTTTATATGGACACTGTAATTGCTCTTTAAGTATCCCAACTTTTAGATTATCATTTTTATTTTCTGGATAATTAGTTGGATCATTATGTTGGTGCTGCTACACTATTTTAAACATAAACTATTAACTTTCTACTTTGTATCCAACGCTTATGAGAATGCTAGCAAGGTAAAAAATTATTCGTTAGTACTTATTTGTTCATACAAAACTCAAATTTCTTCTAAACAAATTAGTTAATGAAGGATTGATATCCAGTGGTCCTCGACATTACAACTAATCAAAAAAAAAAAACCGAATATCCCTACGGATAAAATAGGCGTGGGGCAAGAAGGCATCAGGTCGAGATAGATTGTTTCTCTCACGACTCCCGACGGCATACACTAGCATTAAGCGTTAGGCCAAAAATTTTAAGAACGTTCACGACTCTTGACATCATGCATAGCACTGTTGGGAGTTATGGGAGAACTCCTAACGAAAATCACAACCGTCGGGAGTTGTTGCTCTGCGACTGAGAAGCTTCTACCCACCGCTCTTCGCCGTCGTTTTCCCTCCTCATGTTGTCGTCAGCCACTTCCTCTGTCACCCGTGCTGCCACCGACCCATCTCTTTCTATTTGGTGATTGATGTTTTTTTTAGTTGTTTTTAGGTTGATGGAAGGATTTTGTTTTTAGGTTGGATTGAAGTTGATTTATAGTCGTATAGAGGGAAGTTTCTTTTTTGTTGATAGAAGTAGACTTGTTTTTGGAGTTATTTTAATTCTGGGGTTGATTGAAGTTAAAATTTTTTGGAGTTGTTTTTAGGTTGATTGAAAGTTTTTGATTTTAGGTTGGATTGAAGTTGATTTAGAATGTGATCTATATGTATCTTGGTTTAGGACTTGGATGTAGAAAGTGATAGTCTTTAAAATAGAATTATTTTCGATAGTTTATTCTTAAGATTGTATGATTCTTTGTTCATCCATGAGCATTTAATTAATAACTATAATAGGTTGTTAATCACAAGTTAACCATAATTATTTGACTAAATAATATATGTAATAACTTGTTTGAATTCACAAGATTGTGGCAAACTGTTATTATTAAGGATGAACAAAGAATGGATCAAACTTAGAAATAAGTTGTTGGTTCATTATAAAGGAGTATTCCAATTTTTAGAGGTGGCAAAGTTTCATGTTAATGACTCCGGACAAACAAGATGTCCATGCAAGAATTGTATTAACTCAATGTAAGAGTCATTAGAGGATGTGGAGCAACATCTATTAATATATGGAATATCTCCCTCGTACTGTCAATGTTATATCATAGAGAGCCAGTCAACTTACCTAAAGGTTTAGAAAGAATTACAACGCATTAGCATCATTATAATGAAGGAACTAGCGTGTAGTGCAATGTTTATGAAGAAAATGAAATGTTGAATCTTTTAAATGATTTACAAGTTCCAACTGAAAATGAAGAAGCAAGTGATGAAGATTTTGAGAACAAAATGCTCTTTAATGATCAAGAATGAGGCATAACAAACTTATTTGAGGATTTAATGAATGAAGCACATAATGAGCTATATATCTTGGTTGTTCAAAATGTTCCTTGTTGAACTTTTTAGTTAAGTTGATGCATACCAAAAAGTTCTCAACGGCTAGAGAAACAAACTGCTTGGACATGTTGCTAAAACTGTTGAAACCAACGTTTCCAACAAGCACCACTACCCCTACTTCCTTTTACAAAGCTAAACAAAAATCGTGCAACTTAAACCTAAGATATGAGCTTATTCATGCGTGTAAATACGATTGTATATTGTATTAGAAGGAATTTGGAGATCTGCAACATTGTCCAATTTTTTGTGAGTCATGGTATAAAGTTAGTGATGACAAAGGGGAAAATTTTCACATAAGGTATTACGCCATTTTCCATTAATACAGAGATTAAAGCAATTGTTTGCATCGCAAGAAGGGTGCTTTTGGCATGAGATGACATAAAGATAAGGGAGTCAAAACAAAGGATGTGTTAAAACATCTAGTTGATGCAGACGGTTGGAAGCATTTTCATCACGCATTTCTCGCTTTAGATTCTTGAAATGTTCGTTTACTATTAACTTTAGAGGGGTTAAATCCGTTCGGAAATATGAGTACTTCCTATAGCATGTGGCATATGGTGATAATCCCCTATAATTTGCCATCTTAGAAATACATGAAGGTGTCCAACTTCTTCATGTTTTTGCTCATACCTAGTCCAAAATCTCTTGGAAAGAAAATTGATGTTTACCTACAACTGTTGATTGAGGAATTAAAATAGTTATGAACTATTGGTGTTGTCACACCCTTTCCCAGACCACCTTCTTTTAGTCCAAGAAAAGGTGTGAAGCCAAAAGATACTGTTCTCCTTGTAACAATACATGTTGAACCTACTAGAACTAAAATTGACTAAACATGGAATATACAACAGTACTAAAGTATGAACAATCTTTATATAAACACAAAGTATAGCCCAAACTTTACAACAACCATAACAAGTCTGATTTAGACATATATATAACTACATAGTATAAGTTCATACAAGTCAAATCCTAAACAATCCACAACTAGCACTACTAAACCAAACTCATGTACAACCAGAATACACAACTGAAATAACACATACTAGTACCACTCGAACTTATATGCACATCCTCAACGACCTGCAAAACGAACGTGCCACTCTGAGCATGTGTTTCCTTGAATAACTCCACACAGTCGACTGGCTAACCTTATTACTCAGCGAGCTCATGCTGTCGTTGTAGAAACGACTTGGACCCGCTACTATAATTGTAAGGCTGCTTTTGTCTAGCAGTCTTGTTCGACTGTGATTGGTCCTGCATTAAAACAATTGTTAAATTTATACATACAAAAAGTTAATGAAATAATGTACCATTACAATGTATAAATCTCACCTGAAATTCACGACTCATGTAGTAATCGCATAGAAAGTGCAAATTTTCAAGCATCCTACCAATATGTATGGTGGGTTGGCATGTGCCTATTTAGGGTTGCTTTATTTTTTGAAATGTCTATGATAGTCGCCTCTGAGCTCCTTGAAAGAAGTGAGCATTTGGTGCTCAACAAATCTATTCATTGCTTGATTGTTGAAATCAAGCACGAAAAAAAGTTACACATTACAAAACACCACACATTAGCTTGGTTTATACTTAAGTATGTTTGAAATGAAAATGAATTGTGTATTGTATGTACCTATAAAGTGCCCTTGACAACATCGATATATTCTCCCAAACCTTCCTCTGTTTCCTCTTCCTGTTCAATGGGAGCTTATAAATCATTCAACATACCAAACATTTCATCTTCTTCATGAAAATGGCTACTGCTAGTTCCTTCATCAAAAGGGTTACTACTAGTTCCTTCATCAAAGGTTTTTATACCTCTATGCAAGTTAACTGGCTCTCCATGATACACATATTCTGTGTAGGAGGGGGATATTCCAATAGTTAGTAGATGTCGCTCCACACCCTCTAATGAGTTCCAATTTGAGTTCATACCTCTCTTGCATGAACACCTTATTCGTCCATATTCATCGACTTGAAACTTGGCAACCTCTAAAAATTGGGCCACTTCCTCTCTATACTCAACGGAGAACTTATTCCTAAGTTTCATCCAACCCTTGCCCATTGCTAAAGACCTAAAACATAAATAGGTTTGATTAGTCGCACATTCCTCCTCTCAATCCCTAAACTTACTCCCTTGAATAAGCTATGCCTAATCTCCCAAACTTTTCACTAAAGCTAAGTTTAAATTACATAGGCTACCATAACTGCAAGATAGACACCATAAACAACTTTAATCTTTTGAACCTACGTACATACCCCTTCCAACATACTTTACAAGCTACCTCACAACTTCAAATCCTTAGAAATACTAACATATTCAATCCTAAATTTGCACTGAATAGGCTACCATAACTGCAAGATAGCCATAATAAATCAACAACAAATTACTTCAATCTTTACAAACTACCTAAATGTTCCAACAAACAAAACTATTAAGAAATAAAAAAACAACTAAGTTTAAACTAAAGGCTACCATAACTGCAGGATAGCCAAAACAAATCTCAACCACAAACTACAATAATTATAAAATAATAGCAGCCTTCACAAAGACAAATATTGAAATCGTTACACCTCCTTCCTCAAATTCAATACTACACCTTTTAATTTTCAATTCAACCACTCCTTCTCAAGTTTTCAAATCAAACCACCCCCCTAAAAAAATCCCAAAAAATAAACAACCCTATTCAAATTTTCAATATAACACAACCCTTCCCCCTTCCTCTCAAATTTTCAACACACCACCCCCTCAATTTAATTTTCAATACGCAACCCCCCTCAAATTTTCAATTCTCAAATCTATAAAACACATAAAATTCAAATTTAATTCTAAAACTTATTCCAAAACTAATTCAAAAACTAAATCACAAAACAAATTCAAACCCTATATCATAAAACTAATTTCAAACAAAACCTAAAACTAAAGTAAACTAATCTTATCCTAACACCTAAACTAAAACAAAACAAAAACTAATTACTTACCAGAGTTAGGAGTGGCGACAACAAAGACAACGGGCAATGGCAGCGACAAAGAGGGTGAATGGCGATGAGCGACAGACAGATGAACTTCTTCTTCTCACCATCTCTCTCGTTCTCAAATCTTTCTCTCTTTCATTTATCTTTCGTTTCTGTGATTTACATAACTCATATAAGGGAACTCTCGACGCATCACGAAAACGTCGAGAGACGCCTAGTCCCAATGCTTGTGTCGAGATATATTAGCCTTTATCCCAACGTTGTGCATGACGTCGGGAAAAAGCAAACATATTATTTAATTTTTTCCTACCCCTCGATGCTGGTTATAAAAACGTCGATAGTTGAGCCCTAGTCCCGATGTTTACTTAGTGGCATCGCAAAAAGTGTGACGATTAAATAATATATTTAATGTTCCCCGATGCCTTCTTCACAAGCGTCAAAAATACTGAAGCTTATCTTGACGTCTCTAAAAAGGCGTTGGGAAAAATTGAATATATATTTAATTGTCACACGTTCCTCGGCGTTATTGTTACTGGCGTCAGGATATGCCTACCTTAGCTCGACGTCATTCTCACAACATCGAAATATGCAAACTTCATTGACGTAGAGGATATGGCATCGAGGAAATACCTATCTTCCGACGTCAATTTTTCCAACGTTGGTTTGTGCGTCGGGAGAAATAGAACCCTATTAGACGTTCAATGATGAGTTATGCCTAATTGCATAGCTCGTTTTAGGTGTATCTTGAACAATGTTTCCTTGAGGAGTGTTTCTGAAACACTTTTCAAGTTATGAAGAGAACGTAAACCTAGCTTAATTCACTTCAGAATCGAGGGTTGTCTAGTACACGTGTTAGTGGATAATTCCAAGAAGTTGGAACCCCGTTCAAGGTTATGCCAATTTATTGGTTACCCTAAAGAAACGAGAGGTAGTATATTCTTCGATCCACAAGAAAACAGAGTGTTTGTATCAACAAATGCTACTTTCTTGGAAGAAGACCACATGATAGATTATAAACAACGAAGCAAATCAGTATTAAATTAAGCTACTGATGAATCAACAAGAGTTGTCGATGAAGCTAGTCTGTTATCAAAAGTTGATGAAACCAACTCATCAGATAAATCCCATCCTTCTCAATCATTGAGAATGCCTCGGCGCAGTGAGAGGGTTGTATCACAATCTAATCGTTACTTGGGTTTAATTGAAACTTAGGTTGTCATACCAGATGATGGTGTTGAGGATCCATTATCCTATAAATAGACAATGAAAGATGTAGACAATGTCCAACGAGTCAAAGCCATGGACCTTGAAATGGAGCCTATGTACTTTAATTAAGTGTGAGAGCTTGTATATATATCTGAAGGGGTGAAACATATAGAGTGCAAAAGAGTAATACGGTTAGGAAGATACAAATCTTCAAAGCTAGGCTTGTAGCAGAAGGGTATACTCAAAGGGAAGGGGTTGACTATGAGGAAACTTTTTCCCTTCGTTGCTATGTTGAAGTCCATAAGGATAAGGATTCTCTTATACATATCCAAATTTTACGATTATGAAATATGACAAATGAATGTCAAGACTACTTTTTTTTGTATGGCAATCTTGAAGAGAGTATCTTTATGTCTCAACCCGAGTGGGTTCATAATCAGCAGTCAGAAGTAAAAATTTTGCAAGCTGAATTGATCCATTTATGGCTTCAAACAAGCATCCAGATCTTGAAACATTAGGTTTGATACTGCGATCAAATTTTACGTTTTGACCAAAACGTTGATTAACCTTGTGTATACAAGAAAATTAACAAAGGTAAAGTAGCTTTCTTAGTACTTTATATGGACGATATCCTTCTCATTAGGAATGATGTAGGATACCTAACTAACATTAAAACTTGACTAGCAGCCCATTTCCAAATGAAGATTTGGGAGAGGCATAATATGTTCTTGAGATCCAAATCATAAGGGATTGTAAGAATAAAATGCTAGCACTATCTCAGGCAACCTATATCGACAAAATGTTTATTCAATATTCGATGCAAAACTCTAAGAAGGATTTCTTACCTTTCAGGCATGGGGGTTCACTGGTCTAAGGAACAGTGTCCTTAGACACCTCAAGAAGTTAAGGATATGAGACATACTCAACTGTGGACAACTAAATGTATGTTATCCTCTACACTAGGTCAAACATTTATTAAATAGTAGGGATGTAAAAATAACCCCAATAACCTAACAACTAGTCCACCCAAACCATATTATATGGGTTGGGTTGGGCTAGTTTAAAATTTGGGTTGAGGGTTGAAAATTTTGGTTCAACCCAACCCAAATTAATAATATATATATATATATCAGGGGAAAGATACGGTTGTGTAGAAAATGATACACGATCATGTAGGTAGTATCAATATGATCGTGTAGTTCTTTTTAACGATAGAAAATAATGCTTCAAATCTACACGATCGCGTTAACCACGCTAAACGATCGTGTTAACTATTGTAAGTGATCGTTTACATCATATTCACACAATCATGTAGTTCTTTTTAAACAATGGGAAAATGGCTTCAAATCTAAACGATCGTATTAACCATGCTAAACGATCACTTACCTAGTCAACACAATCGTTTAAATCATGTCAACAGATCATTTAGATCATTTTAAATAATGGAAAAAGTGATTTAAATCTAAACAATCATGTTGACTTGGTAAGCAATCGTTTAGATCAGATCTACACGATCATGTAGTTTTTGAATTTATGTAAATTTGAAACATTGAATTTATGAATGTTGAACATGTTACAAACATTATGAATGAAAAAAAAAACAATATAACCCAATAACCTAACCTAACTCAACCAATATCTTACGAATTAGGTTGGTTAGGTTGAGAAATTAATTTGGGTTATTTTTGTTGTGAACCCAACCAACCCAAAAATATGGGTTAGGTTGAGAATGTCTCACAACCAACCCAACCCAACTTGTACGTTTACACCCTAGCTATTATGTAGTGAGAATAATCAGTAGGTATCAGTCCAACCCAGATTTAGACCACTTGACAGCGGTTAAAATTATTCTCAAGTATTATAGGAGAACGAGAGACTACATGTTTGTGTATGGAATTAAGGATTTTATCCTTACTTAATACTTTGACTCTGATTCCAAATCGATAAGGATTCTAAGAAATCCATGTCGGGATCAGTGTCCACTCTGAACGGAAGAGTTGTGGTATGGCGTAGCATCAAGCAAAGACGCATTGCAGACTCTACTATGGAGGTTGAATATGTCATTGCTTGTGAAACAACAAAAGAAGCAGTTTGACTTAGGAAGTCCTTGCATGATTTAAAAGTTGTTCCAAACATGAACATACGAATCACTTTATATTGTGATAACAGTGGGATAATAGCCAATTCTAAAGAACCTCACAGCCACATACGAGGGAAACACATAGAGAGGAAGCATCACCTGATACGAAAAATTATGCAACGAAGGTTTGTGATCGTAACCAAGATTGAACTATAGCAGAACATTGTTGATCCATTTACAAAGACTCTTACGGCAAAAGTGTTCGAGAGTTATCTAGAAAGCCTACTCTGTGAGATATGTACATTAGGTAATCTAGGGTAAGTGATAGATGTGTAATGGGTATAGGGATGCCCTAGTTTATTGTATTTGTATATATACGTTTTATGTAATATACCTGTACATTTTATCATTTCCAATGTTTGAGGATTACTTTATTATGTACATCCCATAGAGACTAGAGTTGTAGTCCAAGCGGCTATTTAATATTATAAATGTTCTTTTGATGCAAGGAAGCGGCTAAAATAAGATAGTTTTTTTGTTTACGTTTGTTCTCAAAGGATTTTTTTCCTTTATAAAAAAAAATTGTAATGCATAGAAGATAATATATATTATTCAATGAGATATTATATGTATAATTTTGTTGTAATTCTTCTTTTAATAATGTGATTATGAAATTTTAACGAGGCTAAATGGTTTTAAATATACTTACCTTTAATATTGTTATTCATAGCTCTACAAAAACAACTATTAAAAGTCAATGACTCTTTTATACAACAACATTTATAAAATGCTACAAAAAAATTTTTGTAGCGTTTTAATGTTATTAAAAATGCTATTGAAACATTTTATAGCGATTTTTCAACGCAATAAAAAACACTATCAAAATGTTTCGATAGTGTTTTTTCTCAACATTATAAAAAGCATTTATAGCATCATATATGTGCTATTGCTGGGGTAATATTATAGTGTTTTGCATAGCGACGAAAAAACGTTATGAAAAGTCATGGACTTTCAATAACATCGGCTATGAAAACATTTCGAAAATGCTATCGAAAATCAACGATAGCAATTTTTTTATGTTATTTTAACTGATATTTCTTGTAGTGGGTGCAAGATGAAGTTCACTCTTACTCGCTTAAGGGTTAGTAGATAAGTTATTCCCTTAAGGATTGAATCCAAGTCTTGAACAAGGGGCCCTACCCTTTCATTGGCCCGAGAGGGATTCAGTTTTATAGGTTGGACCTTAAACTAATTGTTCAATAGTGGATCAGTAGGACTTGAGGAACAAGATGTAATCTCGGGGGTAAAATGGTATTTTGATCCAGCCGAGATTACGGACAACTTGTGAAGGATTAACTTACTGATCATGGTTATATCAGATGGACAGAAATATATCTATAGTGAGGGGAGTGCAACTACGGGACTCTAGTGGAATGACTAGTTGGTTAACGAATGTTGATTAGCTTGGTCTAAAAGGGTTTAACCAATTAATCTCGGATCATGCTTAACTTAAACCTTATACGTGGTTCGTTAAGTAAACTTAGGAAATTTTTGAGAAGTTTCCTTGTTTCTTCTCACCAAGTTCCATTTCACGAAGAACTTTAATCGTCTAGAAGACTTGTCGCATAACCTTTCTCGAGTGCTAACCAACCTCTTTTCGCATAATCCACCCAAAACGCATGTTTCAGGACACTGAGTCAAATTTTTACTTCTTATCTTAACTATGAGTCTTACACACTAAGCATTTGGTATCTATTTTGTAATATATATAATAATTTGAAATCTTTAAATGTGTATCTTCTTTTTAGGTTTAAATCCTATTTTGGTTCCGAAACTTTGTATCTTGTTCTATGTTAGTCCTTGGATTTTTAAAAGCGCCTATTTTAGTCTTCAAAATTTTAAAAAGTGCATATCTTGGTCTTGCCATTAAAATTCCATTAACTCTCTAACAAAATGATGAGATGACTTCTATATTTGGACGACTAGGTTGCCTAATCAGTCTTAATAATTTTGTGTTTTAATTTTTAATTAAAGACTAGATGGTAAATTTATGTTTTATAGAAGAACTCAAAAAGTAATTGTCTTTAAAATTTTGATTATCACAATTTTGGCGTATTTTTATTCTATTTCACTTTCTCAACTCATATGCTAGATAAAATTCATCTACATACAAAACTTTTGATGATTCATTGAGGTACTTTTTTTCTCTTCCTCTCAATTCTTTCTCTTTCTTCTTCTTCTTCTTCTTCTTTTTTTTTTTTTTTTTGGGTTATGTGATTCATTGTGAAAATGTTTATCTGCTATTTTATAGAATTTATTTTATACATATTTGTACTTATTTTATTTTTCTAGTTTATTTCACCTTGCCATTAGAGATGTCCATTTAACCCATGGGGTCGGGGCCCGCGGGGACCCGCCCCAAATAGGAGGGGGAATCCCCAAGTACACAGTGAGTGGAGGAGGGAGTGGGGAGATTTTTTTTCCGTTGGCAAATCGGGGACGGTACAGGGAATATATTCCTCAACCCCAGCCCCGCTCTGCTCCCCTCCCCGCCCAAGAAAAATATAATTTATTTAATTATTTAATTAAAAAAAAGAACCCTAAATGATCTTTTTTTCTTTTCTCTTCCATTGAGCCTGCCGCATCCAATTTCTTTTTTTCTCTTCTTTCTTTTTCTTCTTCTTCTTCTTCTTTATCGTCGCATTCCATTTCTTTTTTTTTCTCTCTCTTCTTTCTGTTTTTTCTTTTTCTTTTTCTCTGTTGTTTTCTCCATTCCATATTTCCATTCTTGAATCAACTACAATGAATAGTGTGCTTCAAGTGGTCATGAAGAATCATTAGATAGTGATGATAATGAGAAAATACTAAAAAGTAGTAGATTGACATCGGTTGTATGGAATCATTATAAAAGACAAAAAATAAACGATACCATGAAAGTAATATGTAATTATTGTGGAAAAAAGTTAGGAGGAGAATCTAAAAATAGAACAAAACATTTACATGATCATTTTTTGAATTTGTCCATTACGTAGACAAAGAGACATTAAGCAATCATGTTTAAAACCCACTAAAACCAATGAGGGAAAATTAGTGTTAAATTCTACCCTTTTTTTATTATGAAGCTTCTAGAAGAGACCTTGCATGTACCATAATTTTACATGAATATCTTGTAAACATGGTTGAACACAAGGATTTAGAAAGTGTTTTAGTGGTGTTCAACCAATGTTTAAGATGATTTTAAGAAGCATGATGAGGAGAGATATATTAAAATTTTATGAGGAAGAGATAATTAAAACAATGAAATTTTTGGAAAGCAACAAAAGTAGGGTTGGCCTTACTACAAATATGTGGACTACGACAAGCCAGAAGAAGGGATACATGACAATCACTGCACATTTTATTGATGATTCTTGGGTCCTACAAAGTAGACTTTTAAGGTAATTTGATTTAAATATTTCATCTTGTAATCTATTTTTTTTGTTTAACATTTAGTAGTTTTCATTTTAACATATTATTACGTAATAATGTACATGTGTCACATCCACATACTAAACATTTACTTGTTGAATCATTAATAGAGTGTATATTTGATTGGAACATAGATCGTAAATTGTCCACTTTAATAGTAGATAATTGTTCAACAAATGATGCAATGGTTGACATTCTATTAAGAAAGTTAGATTTAAGGACCCTTTGGTTGCGTGGAAGTTTGTTTCACGTTCGTTGTTGTGCACACATTTTGAACTTGATAGTGAAAGATGGTTTGACTGTAATTTCCAATGGTATAGAGAAGATTAGAGGTATGGTTCATTTTTGGACCATTTCTCTAAAAAGGAAAGAAAAATTTGAGAAAGGAGTTCGTCAATTACAAATTCCATGCACTAAAAAACTATGCCTTGATTGTGTTACAAGATGGGATTCAATATATGTGATGCTGAAAACTGTTTTGGAATACAAGGATGTGTTTCCTCATCTAAGACAACGTGAACCACTATACACTTGTCTTCCTTTAGAACAGGTTGGAATTATACAAAAGAAATGTGTGATAGATTAGAATCATTCTACTTGGTTACTAAATTATTTTCTATGTCGAGTTATCCAACCTCTAATGTTTTTTTCAAAGAAGTTTGTGAAATTAGGTTGGAACTTTCTAAATGGCTTAATTTTGATGTTGAGGTGATACAAGTAATGGCGTCAAGAATGATTTCCAAGTTTGAAAAGTATTGGAGTGTGATTCATGGTGCGTCGGTAATAGCTACAATATTAGATCCTAAATTCAAGATAAGATTGATCGAGTTTTAATTTCCTCAAATCAATGGATCTCATTATACTACAGAAATTAAACGTGTTAGAGAATTGTGTTGTGATTTGATGACGTTTTATAGTTCAAAATCAAGTACAATCGAAGAACCTCAACGTTCTACATCTACATCTTATTCGACTTCAAAGCGAGATGGAAGTAGTAGTAAAACTTCTCTTGTTAATAGGAAAGACCGCCACCTTAAGTTTGAAAAGTTTGTTAGTAATGTGGAGAATGATGTTAAAATGTCGCATCAAAGCTTGATTGTTATTTGGATGAGTCTCTTTTACCGCGAACAGAAGACTTTAACATTTTGCAATGGTGGAAATTGAATGGAGTCAAGTATAATGTTTTGTATGAAATTGCAAAGGATGTTCTAGCTGTTCCCATTACTATTGTTGCTTCTGAATCTGCATTTAGTATTGGTGGTAGACATGTGGGTCCACATCATTCTCAAATTCATGAAAACTTATTGGAAGCTTTGATGTATACTCAAGATTGGATATGGGCCGAAGGTATGAGTTAATACTAGTGTTTAGATTATTTAACAAAATTTTACTAACTATGATTTGAGATTTAATTTTTTTTGTACATGGCTCACATAGATAAGCATACTCCTATTGATACTAAAGTGTTGGAAGATGTTCTTCATGATTAAGACTTAGATGATGATGTAAGTAATAAGTTTGCATATTCTTATTATTTTTTGAATATTTATTCATACTAATTTGTATAATATCTTTTTCAGGAACCATTTCTTACAAAGATGGATGAAATTCGTTGATGGCTTAGGTCGACTTTGGCTATGTTGTGAACCTTTTCCTACCATTTCCTAAAAAGTATATGTATTGTGCCTTCAATAGTTATTTTGTAAACTTCTCTTAAAAACTTTGGTGTAATTGAACACTTTGTTAGAATAGTTATTGATTGATCTTTGATTTTTTTTTTATGGACTTTTGAATTTTATGGATGGATTTTTACATGCTTCTTGTAATAGTTGAATTTTTCATAATATTCTATCGAAAACAAAACATTGGAAATCTATACATATTTCAAAAAAATATGGAAAGAAAAATGAGATTCAAACTTTAAAAAAATTTACACATATTTCAAGTAATGTAGAATGAAAAATGAGATAAATTTTTTTTAAAAAAATAATGAGATAAAAACTAAAAAACAAAACAAAACGAGGAATATTTCCTTGCAGGGAACCCGATCCCCGCAAAATTTTTATGGGGAACCCTCGCCCCATTCCCCGTGGGTGACGGGGATGGGGAATGGAATAGGGAGGCGAGGACGAGGACGGGGAGTGGCATTCCCGCCCCTGTCCCGTCCCGTGGACATCTTTACTTTGCCATAGATGTTGACACCAATATGTGAATTTTATTTTATTTTTGAAAAAATTACTTTTTTAATCCATAGGTTTTGATAAATATGTGCGTTTTGTCCTTCATTTTTAAAAATAGACCTTTTCAATCCCCATGTTTATAAGAATAGACTCATTTGATCCCCAAGTTTTCAAAATGTACCTTTTTAATCCCTAAATTTTTAAAAATAGGTTTAAAAAGGGGTCTTTTAAAAAATATAACAAAGCGGCAAAATATTTACATTGTATAGAACAATTTCGAAAACGAAAAAAGCCTACAGGCCCAAAATGAAAAATACCAAAAATGACTCGTCAACCATGCTGTCAACAACACACGCGATATATTTGGTACACGATCGTTTAGATTTGTCTATTGTTTGGTACTTTAGATTTAGTAGTTTAGATTTGGATAGCCAAATCTAAACGATTTATTTTTTCAATTGTATTTGGTTACACGATCGTTTATATTTGGTTACACGTATACATTTGGTAATCTAGATTTGGCTATGATCGTTTAGATTTGGCTACTCAAATCTAAACAATTTTTTTAAAAAAAAAAATTGGTACATGATCGATTAGATTTAGCTAAATGAATTTTTTTCAAGATTCTTTTTGGTACACGATCATTTAGATTTGTTTACACAATTGTTTATTTTTCAAGATTCTTTGGTACATGATCGTTATTTTTTTAGATGTAAAAAAGGAGGAGGAAAAGAAGAAAAACGATGGAAAGAAATCACAGTAAAAAAAAGAAGAGAAAAAAAACAAAGACGATAAAAAGAAATCAGATTTGGTTCCTCAAATCTAAACGACGTAAAAAAAAAGAGAAAAAGAAAAAAGATGATGGAAAAAAATCGTAGCGAAAAAAAAAAAGAAGAGGAAAGGAAGAAAAACGATAGAAAAAAATTGCAGCGAAGAGGAGAAGAAAAACAGAAAGACAAACCTGAAATATTTAAAAAATGACTAACTTTATGAGTTTTGTTAGATGTATCATAAATATTTGAATAGTTTGTTATATTTATGAAAATTTAGGATCCCTCAGATAACTTTATACTTTTATTATAGATAATTATATGACGTTTCAAATTAGAAGAATAATTTCTAAAAATCATATACTCTTTAAAACTATTTATTTAATTTTAAATATCATATAATTATTTTTAAAAAAATCAAACATAAAATATTTTTAGGACATTTTGAACCTATTTATAATCCAGAGACTAAAAGGATACATTTGAAAACTTGAGAACCAAATGAATCTACTGATATAAACCTGAGAACTAAATATGTCTATTTTTAAAATTCAAGGACTAAAAGCACATATTCATCAAAACTTGGCCAAAAATGTAGTTTTTCCTTTTTATTTTTTTATTTTTTTTATTTTACTTAATTTTGTCCTTCTAGTTTGTTTCAAGTTTTCAATTTGAGAAAAAATAAGTAAAGAGTGGAAAACAAGGAGAGAAGTTGAGAGATTTAAGTTTTGGAGAAAAAAATAACAAAACTAGAATTTAATTTGGGTTTATTTGATTCAAGCGTTGATTTTGCTTCTCTATTGTCATAAAAGATTTATATAATAAATTAGCAAGATATATCTATCAATTTAATTAACATGTGAGATAATTTAGAATCTAATCATCAAATACGAAATTTACATCGTCATTTCATTAAAAGTTAAAAGAATTTTAATGATAATCATCGAAGTAAGTTTTTTTCTTAAAAATTTGAAGATCAAGATAAAAGTTTAAAACCAAGATATCAAGATTAAAACCAAAATAATATTTACGATTATCTATATTCACAAATTTCCATATTTCGAGGCAGTCTTAGCTGTTAATATCTTTGAAATGACGTTTATTCAATTTAATATCTTATTAACATTATATAAATTCATTGGAAATTTCAATGCAGCTTTTATGATTCACATTCTTCACTATTGAGTCTCACAGCAGGCAGCACAGAGTGGCCCTTTCTTTCATAATCAAATTTATTTTCAACTACTATCTTAAAGTTAACTCATTTCAATATATATATATATATATATATATATATATATATATATAAAAAGTTGACTATTGAACAGTTTTGATAATCATTTCAGGTTTCATATTTAAATTTTAATTTGGTTGACTTGATGATTATAATTAGAGTGTAGGGTGAAATCAAACCTCGACACTAACATTCATGTTGGTTTCATTTCCATTCTTTTTAAAAGAAAAGATAATGAATTATTTTATTAAGTATTTCAACTTTTGTTCTTTAAGAAGTTGACAAGTATTTGATATTTATGTTACTTTTAGAAAAACAAAACCAAATAATCGTTTCCATTTTTTCTCACATACATGGTTGGAAAGGTTATACGGATTTGTTGAAGAACTAAAATGTAATCAAGGATTGAATGAAAATGAGAATGTGAATCGTGAAAATAATGAGAAGAATGTCTAATTGAAAACTGAAGGAATTTGAGTCAGTTAAAGTTCTAAATTTTCATTAGTTAATTTACACCTTGCTTCTAAATTCATTCAACCAAATATTGTGTGAACATATAATTTGAGTCGGTGAAACTTCTAAATTCTCATTAGTTAATCAGTTTAGACCCTTTAATACGATTACCTTTGAAAATCATCTCCCCATTAATTTTCAAACATGTGTTAACTTTTTCAAATGTCTATTTTACAAAATGGATGATTAGAGTAAATACATAAAATGATTTTCAAAGAAAATTATGATTATGTGTCAAGGGCTCATTTGGATTGCCTTATGAAAAAATTGTTTTTTAAAAACTTATTTATACATTTAAATTCTTTTGATAAAACGGTTTAAAATACGCTCGACTTGGAGTGGTTGTCAAACAATAATTTTTTTCAAAATAATTTAGTTTTTAAATTAAAATTTTGCAAATGTATTCAAAGCACACCCATAATTGATTCCATTTATCAAAATTTGGGATTTAATTGATACAGTTATAAATATGACATTTTAATGTAATATACGATACAAATTGATATATTTATAGAAGTTTAGGGTTTAAATTGACTTCATAATTATATTTATATTAACAATTCAAATATATTACGAACAATGTCTAAACAATACACTTTATCTTTATCTTTTGTCTTTGTCTTCGAACACATAGAAAACAAAGCTAATTTTCATGAAAGGGTCTTTTAAAAAATATAAATAAGCGGCAAAGTATTTACACTATATAGAATAATTCCGAAAATGGAAAAAGCTCAAAGGCCCAACGTGTAAAATACCAAAAATGTCCCGTCAACAATGGGCATAATATATTTGGTGACGATTTCGTACACGATCGTTTAATTAATTAGATTACACGATCGTTTAGATTTGGTTGCACGATTGCTTACATTTGGCTACCCCAAATCTAAAATTTGGTACACGATCGTTTAGATTTGGCTACACGATCGTTAAGATTTGTCTACACGATCTTTAGATTTTGGGGTTCCAAATCTAAATGATTTTTTTTTCAAAATTTTATATACGATAGTTCAAATTTGGCTACACGATCGTTTAGATTTGGCTATCCCAAATCTAACCAAATCTAAACGATTTTTTTCGAATTTTGGTATACGATCGTTTAGATTTGGCTACCCCAAATCTAACGATTTTTTTAAAAAATTGGTATAAACGATTTTTTTGAATATTCTTTATACACAATCTTTTAGTTAATGCTACCCTAATTTAAATGCCTAACCAAAATTTTTTCAAGATTTTTATACACCATCAGATTTGGTTACCTAATATAAATGTAAAAAAAAGAGAAGAAGAAAAACGATACAATGCATGCAGTGAATGAAAAAAAAAAGAAAAAAGAAGAAAGAGGAAGAAAGACATGCACGCATAGAAAAACAAAAAAGACAATAGAAAGAAACAGATTTGGTTACCCAAATCTAAAAACAAAAAAAAATGGAAGAAATCGCAGCTAAAAAAGAATAGTACAGAGAAAGAGGATTAGTACATAGGAAGACGATTAAAAAATCGCAGGGAGGAGAAAAAGATGGAAGGGCAAACCTAGAATATTTAAAAAATGGCTAACTTTATGGGCTTTGTTACATGGGTCATAAATATTTCGATAGTTTGTTATATTTAGGAAAGTTTTCCTTTCATTAATTTAAACAACAAGCTTGTAAAATTCTTAGATTTTATGTTTAAAAACTCGTGATTTGTGAAGGTTAAACTATTTTATTATTCAATAAAGTAGATGTTAAAGTATTGTTCGATAAAATGATATTGAATAAGAAATTTAATAATTATAAACTCAGAACCTAATTAGTAAGGTCCTTTGACAATAGTATGAGTACTTGAATTCTACGTAGTGGTATAAATGTGGATCAAGTTTGAGTAATAGTCTAAATGATCTATAGTATAGGAACACATTTTGATGCTTATTTTGGGAACACTGTAGATGTGGCCCACTTTGTATTTTGTACAAGCGAAATAATCGCAATATGCTTATATAGAGACATATGAGTGGGGGGCGTCCTATGCAATGTGATTGTATAAGACGAGACCATGAAATATTCATTTTTACATTATAGCACCCTTAATTATCTAAAATCACCTATCACGACTTAGATGACCTAGATAACTCGACCTTAATCCCGAGCTAATTATAAACTCCTATTCACATGGAATTATCCTTAAATCTGCATATGTGAGTGCAATTCATAAGTGCTATCTCAATGATGTAAGGTGCTAACTCAGGGTAAAATGGATGGATAGCTAGGGATGTAAGGTGAAAGACAGAATTCACTCATGGCCCACTTAAGTGCTGACTCTAGGTCTTAAACAGGAGGGGGGTCCATCCAGTCAATGGCTTGGGAGAGATTTAATTTATAGGTTGGAACTTAAACCAATTGTGCAACTACGATCTATAGAGGACAACCTTAATTAGTTAACGAATATATGTTGATTAACTTGATTAAAAATTTAGCCAGTTAATATCGAATCATTGAAACTCATGACTTGTAGGTCTGTTAGGTCTTTCTACTAGCTCATTGTAGAACTAAACTTCAAACAATGTGATCGAGCATTTCAAATTGTTCGAATTAATTAAAGATAGAATCGTTAATAATATTTGGATATAATTAACAACTATAAATTGAGAGAGAAATAATACTTAAGTAGAATTTAAATATCAAAAATTGGAATAAAGAAAGTTGAATTTCATTGATTAAATTGTTTAGTTAATTATTAATTATTTAAAATTAATGCATCAATGGTAAAAATGAAACTTTTGAATTTATTTGATATAAAAAGGGAGTATTTTCATAAATATTGTTTTTTTAAATAGACAAAAATAGGGTAGTATGAAAAGAAATTTAAAAAATGGGATACATCTATCTGATGAATATCGTCGTTCATATATATATTCATGAAACTATTGTTGGACCACTATACAGGACTATAGGAGCAAAATACAGGAACAAAAATATATTACAATTTTTAAAAAAAAAATTCAAACATGCTTAACGGTTTTTAAATGTCATAAACAATCAATTTCTTGATAGTTTTTCCATATCAAGTAAAGAACATTTATTGACAATTACTAAATGTCATGAGCACTCATACTCTTGATAATTTTTAACTGTCATGAAAACTTGTATTCTTGACGTTTATAAAACATTAACGTTCACTATTCTTGACATTTTATTAACTGTCAAGAACTTCAACTTTCTTGATGCCGACTTCATGACAGTTTTAAAACCATCGAGAATAATAATTCTTTCGACCAGTTTGTAAAAAGATAACCATTAATCCCAAACTATTGTAACCTACCACAGTTTTATATATAACCTCAAACTATTGTAGAAATATAAGATAGTTTTACTTTCGAAAGAAGTCGTGTACTGGGTACACGACTTCCATTAATCTATGTCACCCATATTTTGATCAATTTGATCCACGTGGACGGCGAGTCATTGGTCATGATCATTGCATGTGATATGCTCACTATGTCTCTCTTTATTGCGTACTAAATCCTCATTGAGTACAAGTTTTTCTATTGCTTGCTCAAGTATAAGCGAAACAATAGATTTCCTGGGTAATCAAGAGTCGAACATAGGAAATTGATATCAAAGCTTAGTTCTAAGGCTTACTCTTAATTCAGGTGGTATACATTATTATCTATACAGTATTGGTAAAGTGTAAGTTATCTACTATCTACACTAGTGAATCTGTAAAAGAGGAAATAAGAATGATGGTGAGATGAAAATGTGAACTAACTTGCATTAAAGAAACAGTGAAAGAAAGTATCTGCGTTATTAAGCGATTAAGCCATGCGGCAGCCTTGATGTGGTAGAGCTCAATTGGCTAGCTTATAATTAAGGCGAACATCTCTTAAACGCCACACTTACTCGCCTTTCGGGATGCAAATGATAAAACTTGATTAAGCAAAATCTATCTAGAAGGGTTTACTTATAAGACTTACAAAACTTCTCTTTTAAGGGTGACAACCTCTCGGCGGCAAACACCCA
This sequence comes from Cucumis melo, assembly GCF_025177605.1. Taxonomy (NCBI): domain Eukaryota; kingdom Viridiplantae; phylum Streptophyta; class Magnoliopsida; order Cucurbitales; family Cucurbitaceae; genus Cucumis; species Cucumis melo. Next base: position 13,846,175 of record NC_066857.1, on the reverse strand, counting down.
CACTTTCTTCTTTCGGGACATAGAAGTTATCTCACGAATGTGAAGTTTGTCTCCTAATTCCTCCTTTCACTCGTTAGCCACATCCTTGCTACTTGCTCTCTCAAGTAGTTGGCGATATACACTAGCCAAGTGATGACTATAACTCAACTAACGTGATAAGCTTTATAAGTTAAGCTTCTTATCCAGAACTTATCACAAGACTAAACTACATATAACACATTAACAAATGAATAGTACAGAAATGATGGATTGAAAAGGTATAAACATGCACTATATTAAAAAAATATAGGCCTTAGGCCACCGTACAATATGAACACATACATTACACATAAATATAAAAATGGAAAAGTAAAGAGATTGACTTTACAAGTTAAGGGAAAGGGAAATGATGGATTCTTCTCTACTCTGTCTTAAGCTCTCACTCACAGACTGACCGAAGAAGAAGAAGAAAACATTTACAAACGATGAAAAGGCTACTCTTTTCCGCCACTCTCGAAGGTTTTTGCTCATTTAGGCACACACTGCTTAATAGGGAAGGAATTCTTTTATAGGCAACTTTCAGTGGGAAACTTTTATTCTTCTGAGCATGTCATCGCTGAATGCAGCCTTTGCCAAGTCACATCAACTCCAACTACCATTCTTGTCCCAAGTCACATCAACTCCAACTACCATTCTTGTCTTTTAGTGAATCTTCCTCGTGTGACGATGATAGATTCTCGTCTAGAAATTGTACTTGCCAAACGAGTCCTTCTCGCGTAGCTTTTGCGTGAGTTCCTCTATGATTTATGATAACTTCTAGAAATACGAGTTATTATGGCAGGGATGAAAGCCCTTGCACAACGGAAAAATTACAAAGACCTTAACTCAATTTAATTGGAACCTAAAAATACCAATACATTGACAAAAGAAATTACTAAACTAATTTCTATGGCTAAACATGCTATATGAAACAAATTACAAAGTAAAAGGAAGAAACTTGCTCACGTTGATGTCTCTATATCAACAAAACTCCAAATTTGGGCACCACCACTTGGAAAACTTCCTATTATCTAGGTTGAGATTTGATTTGTAGGAACCAATTGGAAGGGAATTTTTAAAGAGAAAATGTTTTTCTTGAGAGAAATTGCAGTACGTAGAACTAATAGAACTCTTCTATTTTGTTTTGCACATATCTCCCTCTTCTTCAAACGAAAGAAGTGGAAAGAAGAAGTGGAAAGTTGAAAGAAAAAATAGGAACATGGGAAAACCACCACGTTCCCTATTAATTTAATAAATTAATATTAATATTAAAATAGTTAATTAAGTTAATAATTAATTAAATCATATTTAATTAATCATACTTTTAAATCATATTTAAATGAATATCTCTTGCATATATTATAGTTTTAATTTAATTAATTTAATTTAATTAAATCAAATTCAATTAAACTAACTAAACTAAACTATTAATTAATTCTTCAATTAATTAATTGGGAAACTTTTGTAAATGTAACAAAACACCAAACTATTTACAAGCCGTGTAACAAAACCCATAAAGTTAGCCATTTTTTAAATATTCCAGATTTGCCCTTCCATCTTTCTGCACTTTCTCGCGATTCGTTTTCCTCCTGCTATTTCGTCTTTCCCTACGATTTCGTCTTTCCTCTTTCCTCTTTTTTTTCTACGATTTCTTTCCATCATCTTTCTTATTTTTCAATTCTTTATTTACGTTGTTTAATATTTCCATCATTTTTGTTCTTTTCCTCTTTTTTTTCGCTTTGATTTATTTTCATCGTCTTTCTACTTTTCCTCTTCTTTTTTTTTTTTTGGGTAACCAAATCTAAACGACTATGTACAAAATATAGCAAAATCTAAAAGATCGTGTATAAAGAATCTTGAAAAGGAATCATTTAGATTGGAGTAGCCAAATGTAAACTATGTGTAAAAAAGTAAACAATCGTGTAAAGAAAATAAAAGATCGTGTATAAAAAATCTTGAAAAAAATCATTTAGATTGGAGTAGCCAAATGTAAACGATCGTGTAAAAAAAATAAAAGATCGTGTATAAATAATCTTTAAAAAAATCATTTAGATTGGAGTAGCAAAATGTAAATGATCGTGTAAAAAAAGTAAATTATTCGTGGAAAAAAATAAAAAATTGTGTATAAAGAATCTTGAAAAAAAATCATTTAGATTGGAGTAGCCAAATGTAAACGATCGTTTAAAAAAAGTAAACGATCGTGTAAAAAAAATAAAAGATGGTGTATAAAGAATCTTGAAAAAAAAATCATTTAGATTGGAGTAGCCAACTGTAAACGACTGTTTAAAAAAGTAAACGATCGTGTAAAAAAAATTAAAAAATCGTGTATAAAAGATCTTGAAGAAATTATTCATTTGGATTGAAGTAGCCAAATGTAGACGATCGTGTAAAGAAAGTAAACGATCGTGTAAAAAAATCTAAACGATCGTGTACTAAAAGAATTAAAAAATCGTGTACCAAATTATATTTAATTTAATTCATATTTGAATCATATTCAAATATAAATTTCTCTCATCACCTATGTATATATAGTTTTAATATGTAACATATACACATTAAATGTTAACCTATAGTTTTAATATGAATCTAATTCACATTAAATTAATATTTCAACTCATTCAAATATTTTATTCTCTTATAAATTAATTTTGAATCATATCCAAAACTAAATTTATATTATAATATATCACCATACATTATATTAAGAGGCTCTTGCAAATATGACAATTATAGTATCATAAATTAGGCTCATAGCACATCATTTTTACATTTGCAAAAATAGCAAAATTGAAACACAACCCACATTTTAAAAATACGAAATTATGAAGCTACCCTTCAATCATTTTATGTTTTTTTCTTCCCTTCACGTTTTAACTTTTCATCTTTCCCAATATATACAGTTAATACACCAATATATACCGTTGATACATTTCGTTGATACACCTGATTTGTTTTGTTGATGTATTACTCATACATTTTTTTTTACTCTTTAATATTTCACTGATACATATTATTAGTTTGAAATGCTTGATATGTTGTTGATACACTTGCTCAATTGTTGATACACTTAATCAATTAAATACACTTGATGCACTAAGAATGATACACTTTATATATCGTTGATACACTTGTTATTGTTTTCTGATACACTTGATAGATTTAATATACTTAATCACTTGCTAAACTTCATTGATACATATTATTAGTTTGATACACTTGATACGATGTTGATACAGTTGCTGAACTGTTGATATTCTCAATCAATTAAATAAACTTTGATGCACTAAGAATGATACACTTGTTATTGTTTGCTGATACATTTGATAAATTTAATACACTTAATGACTTGCTAAACTTCGTTGATACATATTATTAGTTTGAAACACTTGATATTTTTGTTGATACACTTGCTCAACTGCTGATACACTCAATCAATAAAATACACTTGATGCACTAAGAATGATACACTTTATATATCGTTGATACACTTGTTATTGTTTGCTGATACATTTAATAGATTTAATACACTTAATCACTTGTTAAACTTCATTGATACATATTATTAGTTTGAAACATTTGATATGTTGTTGATACACTAGCTAAACTGTTGATACACTCAATCAATTAAATACACATGATGCACTAAGCATGATACACTTTATGTATTATCGGATACAGTTGTTATGGTATGTTTACAATCTTAAGAACATGTTGAACATTATTACTGCCTATAGTCAACAAATTAAAACTGGAAGTTCAATACATGACTCAACCTGAATTTCAGTATGAATCAATTTCACAAAAGAATCAAATGATGATATCACTCCATCAACCAAAACACAATTTGTTTTGTAATCCACGTAGCAATGTTGCTCATCCCATTGACCACTCTGAAAAACAATTACTTCCAGCTTAACTATAACTATAATGAACTGCAACAATTTTGGGAAAATAGAAAAACGCGTAGTAAGTGTATTACTCAACTAATACATATAATATCAGTACATCATACCAATGATATAAAAAACTGATACAAATTAAAAAAAAACAAACGTAACTAAGTAAAACCCAACGGATCTGCAAAGCCCTTTCAATAAAAGATATGATGAACAAATAAAAGAACAAACAAAAGAGATGAGGAAGAACAAATCGTAGCCTTAATTTCAATAAATAATAAATATGAGCGATTCACAGAAAAAAGAAAGAAAAGATAATGATCAAACTCCCTTACCAATTTCGAATATCAAAATATGTACATAAGTATAAGAAAGAATATTAGGGCTTTAAAAAATGGAAAGAAATACATACATAATTCTTGTTTTCCTTGGAGCAAAAATGAGGAGAATAGGAGAAGAAGACAAGGAGAATATGATAAAAAAAAGAAGCAGATGAAGAGAGAGAAATCTGAAAGAATGAAACAAAAGAGAGAAGAGAAGAAAGATGGAGAAGAGAGAGAAGAAGACAAGGAGAGGAGAAGTAGACAAAGAGGAGAAACTGTGAAGAAGAATGGTGGAGAAAATTAGGAGAAGAAAACGAAGAATGAAGGAGAACGATAAAAGAAAGAAACTTAAGAGGAAGAGAAAAAAAGTAGATATTCAGAGAAGGACAATTTTTGGAATAATGAAAAAATTAAAATAAAAAATATTAACCACAATTTAAAAGTTGTCATATTTGTAAAATTGAAAAGGTTAGTGCTAATATTGCTAAATTAGATTTTTATTGTGCCATCTCAATACAATTTCCCTTATATTAATTCCCAAAGTAGATTTGAACATTTCAAATTACACCAATATAAATAAATCTCATTACCCTTTACGAGCTAGGAAGGGGATCTAATAGACCTACAGATCAAAAGCTATAACAATATAAGATTAATTGGCTAAACTCATTAACCACATTAATCAATATTTGTTAACTTTGTGTACACTCCACTAAAGACCCACATCTAAACTCTTCTCACTGTAGATATTTTTCTATGTCCGGATATAGACCAATACCAGAAGTTAGTTCTTCACAAGTGCTCCTCTAATGAACAACCTGTTTAAGGTTTAACCACTAAACAGAAAGCCCTCTCGTGCCATAGAGAGGGTAGGACCATTTGTTCAAGTCCCGGAGACACCATTTAAGAGAACACTTATCTACTTACTCTAAAATCGAGAATGAGGGAATTTCATCTTGTGCGATTATGTTCCCAACTCCCCACTTGGTTTTGTCTCTAAAATGATAAGCATATTAAATCGACAATCTGGCCACTCTCACCCGTACAAATCAAAGGACAATTCCTCGCAAACAGGAGTTCATAATACACTTAGGATTAAGACTAAGTTACCTAGGTCATCCTAATGAAATAGAAACCTAACTAGTTAACGGAGTTACATCTAGTGGTTACTATTTCGTGGTCTGATCTTATGCAAACTCATTGCATAAAATATCCTCACTTGCATGTTAGTTTGATCATTGTGTTTGTATCAAATACAAAGTGAGTCGTATCCATAGTGTTACCAAGATAAGGTACCCAAACTTATCGCTATACTATAGACCCTTTAAGTTGTATCTCGAACATTGATCCCTATATGTCTATACATCTCCCACTTGCCCTAGATTACCTAATGTAAATATCTCGTAGACCTAGACTTTCTAGATGACCCTCGAACACTTTAGATGTGAGAGTCTTCGTAAACGGATCAGCAGTGTTGTACTCTGAAACGATCTTGGTGATGATCACATCCCCTCATTGCACAATCTCTCGTATCAGGTGATGCTTCCGCTCTATATGTTTCCCTCGTTTGTGGCTGCGAGGTTATTTAGAATTGGCTATTATTCCACTGTTATCACAATATAGACTGATGGACAATTTGTGTTTGGAACAACTTCCAAATCATGTAGGAACTTCCTAAGCCAAACTACTTCTTTTGCTACTTCGCAAGCAGTGGCGTACTCAACCTCCATAGTAGAGTCTGAAATGCATCATTGCTTGATGCTACACCATACTACAGCTCCCCCATTCAGGATGAACACTGATTCCAACGTGGATTTCCTAGAATCCTTATCAGTTTGAAAATCATAGTCAGTATATCCTGTAAGGATCAAATCCTTATGTCCATACACAAGCATGTAGTCTCTCGTTCTCCTAAGATACTTGAGAATAACTTTAATCGTTATCTAGTGGTCCAATCCTGTGTTGAACCAATACCTACTGACTATTCCCACTACATAACAAATGTCTGATCTAGTGCAAAGTATAACATACATTAAGTTGCCCACAACTTAGGCATAAAAAATACGTCTCATATCCTCAACTTCTTGAGGCGTCTTAGGACACTGGTCCTTAGACAAGTGAACCCCATGCCTGAAAGGTAATAAACACTTCTTAGAGTTCTGCATCGAATATCGAACCAATTTTTTTGTCGATATAGGTTGCTTGAGATAGTGCTAGCATTTTGTTCTTACGATCTATTGTGATTTGAATCCCAAGAACATAGTGCGCCTCTCCCAAAACTTTCATTTGAAATTGGGCTTTTAGCCAAGTTTTAATGTCAGTTAGGTATAGGGTTTAGGGTTTAAGGTACCACATCGTTCCTAATAGGAGGATAACATCCACATAAAGTACTAGAAAAGCTACTTTATCTTTGTTGATTTTCTTGTATACATAAGGTTCATCGGCATTTTGGTCAAAATCGTAAGATTTGATCGCAGTGTCAAACCTAATGTTCCAAGATCTAGGCTTGTTTCAACCCTTAAATGGATCGATTCAGCTTGCAAACTTTTTGCTCCTGACCTTGAGTTATGAACCCCTCAGGCTGAGACATAAAGATACTCTTTTCAAAATTGTCGTTCAAAAATGCAGTCTTGACATCCATTTTCCATATTTCATAATCATAAAATGTGGCTATGGACAAGATAATTCTTATTGGCTTTAACATAGCAACAGGGGAAAAAGTTTCCTCATAGTCAACCCCTTCCCTTTTGCTACAAGCCTAGCTTTGAAGGTCTGTACCTTCCCAGCAATCTCTCTTTCTCTTATAAATCCATTTGTACCTATAGGTTTTATCCCTTTAGATAGATCTACAGCTCCCACACGGAATTGAAGTACATAGACTCCATTTCAAGGTCCATGGATTTGACCCATTAGTCCTTGTCTACATCATTCATTGTCTGTTTATAGAACAATGGATACTTAATACCATCATTTGGTATGATAACATGAGTTTCAATAAATTCCAAGTAACGGTTAGGTTGTGATACAATCCTTCCACTACGTCGAGGCATTCTCAACGATTGAGAAGGATGAGACTGACCTGATGTATTGGTTTCATCAACTCTTGATGAGGGACAGTTTCATCAACAACCCTTGTATCTCAAAAGGAGAACAAGTGTGGATATTTGGCACTGAGAGGTTGTCACACATAAAAGAGAAATTCTATAAGTCTTGTAAGTGAAATCTTTTAGATACATCTCGCTTAACCAAATTTAATCATTTGCATCTCGAGAGGCGAGTAAGTGTGGCGTTTAAGATACCGAGAGATGCTTGCCTTAATCATAAGCTAGTTATATGAGATATATTGCATCAAGGTTGTCGCATGGTTTAAACGCCTAGTAATGCGAAGACTTTCCTTCATTTTTTCTTACACAAGTTAGTTCGCACTCCCATCTCGCCTTCTTTCTCATCCCCTTTTACAGATTCTCTAGGGTAGATAAGTACATATAATTTAAACTTACACTTCTTCATACTGTATAGATGATTCTTTTATACCGCCTGAATTAAAAGTGAACCCTAGAACTAAGCTTTGATATCAATTCCTTGTGTTCTATCCTGGATTACCCAGGAAACCTATTGTTTCGCTTATACTTTGGCAACCAGTAGGAAAACTTGTACACAACGAGGATTTAGTAACTACGCGAGACATAGAGAGCAGATCGCATGTAATGTCCATGTCTCATCTCATAGAATAAGATACAGATACACACAACAATGCACAACTCTAAGTTCGAACGAATCTATCCCACCAATTCACTAGTTTCTTCTTTTGTCCATATCTTGCGTTAAAACACTTAAATACATGGTGAAACAGACATGGGGACTTATGTAAGGTGTATTTATGAATATTATGAATTTTCAGTAGCAGTTACGCATTGACACAATTATTACGCATTTTGGTCTCATTATTCTACCTAAGAACCCATAATAACTTATATTTCTACAAGTTATCATGCCTCCAAATTTAGAATAATGATTGTCCTTAATCATCACTCTTCACTACATTCCACCTCAAATACTTACCTTACTCTTTGCATTTCTAAACTTCTAAAAATACAAGTTAAGTTTATTCACTATTTATATTTTACTCTCATCACATACTTTCCACTATGAAAATATTTCTAGGTCCAAAACGCGACAAGTTTAATACTAAAAATACCCTTGTTCATTCCCAACAAAAATCTTATTTTCAAATTTTAGAAATGACTAAACTTTCTTAAGAGTTTTGAGTCCTCTGGCAAAGAATACTTTTTATATACTTATTTACTTACCATTTGGAGTTGAGTGGGAAATCATAGGCACACTATGAGTTCGTTCCTCTCCTCAACTATAACTCTTATCGCCTCTTATTACTCAACCCTCGTAGTTTTACTTCAAAGCTATGCTTCTTATTTTTAGCGAGAGGAGACAACATTGGAATTGTTATTTCAATTGAATGAAAGAATGAAAGAATTTTTTCAAAATTTTACACTTTTTGGTTTGGTTTTAACTTATGTTAAGAACGTCTTATTTTTAAACGCCTTAATAGGATTTTCAAAAAGTTTCAAAAGTTTAGCTCGGATCTCGCACACCCCTAAATTTAGAATATAGCAAGTCCTCATTTCTAAAAATGAATGATAAGATTATTCACAAAAAAACATACAAAAAAGGTTGAGATAAAGCTTGATCGCCTAATAAACTTTAGAAATGTTTCTTAAGTTAATTTCCTTAACAAGTTAAACACCTAGATGACAAATGTAACATTATTTCGCATAGGTTATTTCATTGAAGTTATCATTGAATTACAAAGAAAAATTAAAGTGCTTAAATGTGGGGAGTCAAGCTTGCGACAAGAAAGGCTAAACACATAGTAATTGCTTCAAAAGTTATACTTGGTTTCTAAATAACATAAATAGATTGAATACAAAGTACATAACATAAGTAATAATCAAAATTACAAAAGAAGACAATTAAAATACAAACACCCCCAAATTTAATGTTGCGGCGGCGGTGGAGGACGACTTCTCGCATCGCAAACCGTAGGGTCATGTTGCGTAAGGGGTCGAACTACATTTGGTGGAACCTTAGGTATAGGAATGGTTCTGAGTGTTGATATCTCATTGAAGCTATGAAGTAGGTGTCATTCCGTGCAGTGATCTACAATTTCGTATAATTTATTTTATACATATCTTTGTACTTATTTTATTTTTCTAGTGTATTTTACCTTACCATAGATGTTAACATCAATATGTGAATTTTATTTTATTTTTGGAAAAATTACTTTTTTAATCTATAGATTTTGATGAATATGTACGTTTTATCCTTCAATTTTTAAAAATAGACTTTTTAAGTCCCCATGTCTATAAGAATGGACACATTTGAACCCCGAGTTTTTAAAATATATCTTTTAATCCCTAAATTTTTAAAAATAGTTTTAAAAGGCCCATCAAATAACTTTATACTTGTGTCATAAATAATTATATAACATTTTAAATTAGAAGAATAATTTCTAAAAATCATATACTCTCTAAAATTATTTATTTAATTTTAGATATCATATAATTAATTTTAAAAAATCAAACATAAAATACTTTTAGGATATTATGAATCTATTTTTTAAAATTCAAAAACTAAAAAGGTACATTTTGAAAACTTGAGGACCAAATGGGTCTTCTGATATAAACTTGAGAACTAAATATGTCTATGTTTAAAACTTAGGGACCAAAAATACATATTCATTAAAACTTGAAGATTAAAAATGTAGTTTTTCCTTTACTTTCATTTTTCTTAATGTCGTCCTTTTGATTTGTTCCAAATTTTCAATTTGAAAAAAATAAATAAGTAAAGAGTGGAAAACAAGGAGAAGAGGTGAGAGATTTAAATTTTGAAGAAAAAAATAACAAAACTAGTATTTAATTTTGGATTTATTTGACTCAAGTGTTGATTTTATTTCTTTTTTGGTATAAAAGATTTATATAATAAATCAACAAAATATATTGATTGTTTATCAATGTAACCAATATGTGAGATAATTTGAAGCCTAATCATCAAAATACAGAAGTCATATCATCATTCTGTTAAAAGTTAAAGGAATTCTAACGACAAAAACCAGAATAAACATTTTTAAAAGTTTAGAACCAAAATTGAACAAGATACAAAGATTAAGAATCAAAATAATATTTTAACAATTATTTTTATATACAATTTTCCATATATCGAGGCAGTCTTAGTTGTTAATTTCTTTGAAATGACGTTTATTGAATTTAATATCTTATTAACATTATATAACATTTCATAGCAGGCAGCATGAGTGGGCACTTTTTACTGAAATCAAATTTATTTTCAACAACTAACTTGAGTTCACCAATTTCAAATTATATATATATATATATATATATATATATATATATATATATATAAAAGTTGACTATTGAACAGTTATTGATTATAAAGTTTGATAATCATTTCAAGTTTTATATTTAAACTTCAATTTGGGTTGTTTGATCGTTAATTTTGCTTTAAAAAATTGAACTTTTTTAATACAATAATTGTGATAGAAAAATTTGAACTAAGGACATCGTAGTTAGCAATATAATTAAATGTCAATTGAACAAAATTTTTATTACAAAATTTTTATTAGCAAAATCAAACTTATTTGATGATTATTATTTCTTTTCCATTCTGTGAAGGTATTATAATTAAAGTGTAGAATAAAATCAAGGAATCTTTTCAAAAATATAACAAAGCGACAAAATATTTACATTGTATAGAACAATTTCGAAAACAGAAAAAACCCACAGGCCCACGATCGAAAATACCAAAATGTCCTATCAACCACACCGTCAACAACGCACGTAATATATTTGGTACACGATCGTTTAGATTTGACCATTGTTTGGTACACGATTGTTTAGATTTGGATAGCAAAATCTAAACGATTTATTATTTCAATTATATCGTTTAATTTGGTTACACGATCGATCGTTAACGATTTTTTTTTCAAAATTTGGTACACGATCATTTAGATTTGGCTAAACGAATTTTTTCGTTTAGTACACGATTGTTTTATATTTGTTTACACGATCGTTTAGATTTGACTATTTTTTAATTCTTTTGGTACAAATCATTTAGATTTATCTACACGATCGTTTAGATTTTGCTAAACGGTTTTTTTAAGTCTTTTGGTATACGATCGTTTAGATTTGTTTACACGATCATTTATTTTTTTATTTGGCTACTCCAATCTAAACAAATTTTTTCAAGATTCTCTATACATGATTTTATAGATTTGGTTACGATGTAAAAGAAAGAACAGTAAAAAAAGAAGATGATGGAAAGAAATCGCAACGGAAAGAAAAGAAAAAAAAGAAAGACCATAGAAAGAAATCAGATTTGGTTACCCAAATCTAAACGATGTAAAAGAAAGAAGAGGAAAAGAAAAAAGATGGAAAGAAAATGCAGCGGAAAAAAAAAATAAGGAAAAGAAGAAAGACGGTGAAAGAAATCGCAGCGAGGAGGAGAAGAAAGACGAAAGAGCAAATTTCAAATATTTAAAAAAGTTAACTTTATAGGCTTTGTTACACGAGCCGTAAATATTTTAGTAGTTTGTTATATTTATGAAAATTAACCTAAAAAATCAAACTTTAACGACAATGTAGATGTTGGCTTCATTTCCATTCTTTTTAAAAATAAAAGATAGTCAATTATTTTATAAGTATTTCTACTTTTGTTCTTTTAATGAAACCAAGAAGTTGACAAGTGTTTGATATTTATGTTACTTTAAAACAAATAAAATCAAATAATCATTTCCATTTTTCTATATACATGGTTAGAAAGATTCTAAAGGGCATTTTGGAGAGCTAAAATGTAATTAAAGATAGAACGGAAATGAGAATGTGAATCGTGAAAATAATGAGAGGAATGTCTGAAAATTCACTCCTACCCTACTTAAGTGCCGACTTTAGGTCTTGAAGAAAAGGGGGCACCATCCTCTCAATGGCTCAAGAGAGATTTAGTTTATAGGTTGGAACTTAAACCAATTGTTCATTAGATAATTAGTTAAGACTTAAGAAACAAGATGTAATCTCATGGATAAAATAGTAAATTGATCCAATCGAGATTACAAATAATCTGTGAAGGGTTGATTTACTAATCATGGTTATATCATATGGACATAAATATATCTACAACTTGGAGAGTGCAACTATGATCTATAGTGGATAACTTTAATTAGTTAACGAATGTTGATTAACTCGATTAAAAGATTTTAACCAATTAATCTCAAATCATTGGAACTCGTGATTTTTAGGTTCGTTAGGTCCCTCTACTAGCTTATTGTATAACTAAACTTAAAACAATGTGATCAAGCATTCCAAATTATTCGATTTAATTAAAGATAGAATTTATCTACAGTTCTCTTTTAGCTTATATTACTAGCAAGTCTGCCGCCAAGGGTATGTGATAGTAAAAACAATTTGAAGTGAGAGATACACATCAAGCATGAAGACGAAAAAGGAATTGAAATAATAGTTAGATTAAGTTGGGATGTAGAGTATTATAGGGTGAGTTATTATAATCTGCGTTTGGGGTATAGACTATTGTAGTCTGATATTATAATCTATTTTTTGGTGCAGATTATTGTAGTTTGTTTTTGGGTGGAGATTATTATAATATGAAATTATAATCTATTTTTTGGTGCAGATTATTGTAGTTTGTTTTTTGGTGCATATTATTATAGTTTGTGTTTAGGATGAGGATTATTATAATTTGAAAATTTTCACTTCTCTTTTTTTGGCATACATATATACCGTACATGTACTTTGACAATAAAGGGTCAACAAACATAAATGCAAAAAGAAAAAAACTCAAATAATAATATTTTATTTTTTATGAAAAACAATAATTAGTGATAAAAAATTATCGTTACATAAGTCAAAAAAATTTAATTCATGAGATGTCATGAAAGTATTTTGGTTAATGATAATTTATGATCGTTTGATGAATATGAGAGATTACCTTTGAGAATCTTGTAAAGATAAAAAATAAGAAAGGGAAGTAAAAATGTTTAAATGCTACTTTAATTACTTAAATTCACATATTTATTTAAATTTAGGTTTTCAAAATTTATGTTTAAACTTTTAAACTTTATATATTTTACTTCGACTATAGGTTTTGGTCATTTAAATTTTAATAATTTTGATTCTAATATGATAGTAATAATATTAACATTCTTTAAAACTTTAAAAATTTGTTTTGTTTTGTTTTTTTTTTTTTTTTTGAACTTTTGAATTTGGGGTAGAAAAATATCATTTATCTTTAAATTTTTTAATTAAACTAAGTCATTAAAAAAGAAATATATATAAATAAAATTCATAAAATGGCTTTTGTGGTGATATAATTAAAAATTTTGAAATATATAATAACCCTTAAGAAAAAATGGAAGGTCAAATAACCCCTCAGGTTAACGTGAGAGACAAAATTTCATTGTTTAAAATGAAAGAAAGGTGGTAGCCATATTTTCTGTTTCGTTTCTTTATTTTATTATACGTATGCAAAATTTGCCTAAATTTTTACAATTTCCGTTTCTTTTCTCATCTCCCTTCGCCCACTTACAAATCACCCCCAGCCACCATTTTTCTCTATTCTTCTTCCGGCGAACGGCCACGCTCACACTGCACTCTACCTCCGGCCACACCCACGAACACCGATCCCAAAATTTCCAGAGATCTTCCTTCTCCACTGAACATCGACGACCTGCCGCGACCGACGCAAACCCGCGACCTCTGACGATTTGTTCTCCGGCGACAATGCTAACGAACATAAACCGCGTTGGAGATCTGTGCGACGGCAGCTCCAAATCCTCATACTGTCCTCCGGCGAAGTGCATTCCAGCAGTGATGGAGCAATGTTTTCCCTCTTTCTGACAAGGTTTGACACTTATCCACGCTCATTCAGCTTTGGATTTTAACCTAACATTTACCCTCTTTTCTTTTCTTTGACCGACAGCGCATCCCTCTCTTCTTCTTTGATTATTAATTCCTCTTTGTCCCAACTTCGAGCCATAGTTCCCACCGACATTTGCTCTGCTGCAGCTCCTGCCACCCTTCGCCCAGGTGTTCGACGTTCTCTCTCTTCTCTCTGCCATAGTTTCACCGTTCTCCAACCCTTAGACCCTGTATTTGGTTTGATCCGGTGAGATTCCAGTTCATGGGCTATATAACACTTTTGCAATCAATTTGATTATGATGACTGCTGCTTGATTAGAAGCTCTTGTTATGAATTAGTGAGTTATTTTGGTTGTTTCTATTGATTATTTGGAGCTGAGATTGTTTTGGTTTCTCCGTTTCCGTTTCTCTGTTGGTTTACTTGAATGTGCTGTGTTTGATTTACTTAGCAACCGCTTGGAATTAATTGGCTTATGCATGTAATTGTGCTTTTCTTTCAATTATTGTTTGATGATGTTCTTGTTCCTCTACTTAGCATTGCCCAGTTCCTCCTTTGCAATTACACTCTTTATGTAATGAATGAAAGCACTCTCATGCTCTTTGTTCTTCTTTTTTTTTCTCACTGGGTTTTGTTTGGTTCTTTTCTTAATTTTGGGGGTAGCTTAATTTTGTTTTTGCAGCATCCTGATCCAATTGGAAGTGGATCTGCACTTATCATTTTAGAAGTGGCTGGGTCTAATTGTATTGTGCCTGGACAAATCTGCACTTGCCAAATTACTTGGTCTCAAGGTACGTTTTCTTCTATGCCTTCCTTTTTTGGTTACCCTTGTTTGATTTGTTTGAGATTACTTGAATTTTCTGACTTTGGGGTTTTCTTAGGATTGTTTACTTGAATTCGGTGTGTTTGCATTTTGTTACCTGTCCTTACATGTTTCTTCTACTTCTACATTGTTTCAATGATTTTGAATTACCCGTACATTTATGTATTGTTGCTACAACTTATGAAAGGTGATTTTGTCGAAAATGTGTAAAAATGTGACATTTACCTTCAGAAAGTTTTAAAGTGAACCAATTTAGTTATAATATTGTTTGTTTTAAACAGACAATATATTTAAGTAACTGATGGTGTGTATGACTTTGGAGGTAATGAAACACTTCTCCAGTTAATTGTTTCGGAGAAACTATTGGTTAGAACCTTAAAGAAATTTTCCAAAAAATATTGATTGTGTAACCAATGGTCGAAAAAAATTAGTGTGTGATTCTAGAAGTTGTGCTGAACACATTCTGAATTGTCTACACTCACCTTTGAGTTTTAATTTGTTTGGTATATAATACTATATAGTCCATGATAGTTGAATTTAGGTTTACAAGTTCACAAGCTATGTGCCTGTGATCTGGTGCTTGTGTTGTTATGGTTTTGAAGTGAGTTAACATGGAGACGCATGTTTTTTTGTTTACTAGTAAATGGATTATGCATTATGTTTGTTACTTAAAGAGAAAAAATAAATAAATAAAAGAATAAAAGAAAAATGTATTATGAGGTATGAGGATCTTGTCTCATGTTGTGCTGAAGAAGGTGTTAGGATCTTTGGAGTGGGGAAAAGTCTTGTATGGGAGTTTCAGGTTTATTTGTTTGCTACCGTTCATTTAGATTTCTTACCAACGAATTCAGTATTATTTTTATACAGAGAGCTTACCTTTAGTCTGCAACAGGAGATGTATGCTCATCAAGTTTTATTGTTTTATATTATTTGATTGGTTTAGTTGTTATGTTCATGAGTTTAATTGTTGTACCAATTCGTTTTTATAGGTCTTTTTTTTTTCATAAAATGGTACTCTACATTTTGTTAAGATGATGAGAAGAGTCTAATGTTCTCAGATACAAAAGGAGCTAACAAGAAACTATCTAGAAATACAGGAACTAAACAACGAAAACAAAAGGAACTGAGAACATTAACAAGACTTTTAAAAAAAACATAGATATTAAGGAAAAATGAAAGCCTTCCAATTGCAAAATTTATCTTCAATGATGAAGCCTTCAAACTTCTTCGATAGGGAGCACCGTGAAAAGGACTTCAAACGAGTTGAATAATAGATATATTATGTGCTTTGAAAATAATTCTGAAAAATACAATGGTTTCTTTCAATCCATGACTAGGAAAGTAATGCTGCCCATAATAAATAGGCTTTAGAGTTCCATCTAATGCCGCAAACGATCTTTTTGTGATTTTTCATAAGTTTGGATAAGTAATACTCTTTATGTTATTTGTTAGTGATATATAATTAAATTTTTCTTCAACTACCAACTTAAGCTTTTGGGTGAATTGGTGATTTAATATGGTATCAGAGCAGGTGGTCCAGGGAGGTCCTGTGTTCCCATGCATTGTTGTTTCCTCCTCAATTAAAATTAATTTTCACTTGTCGGGCCTTTCAAATATTTCAAACCCACAAGTGAGGGGGAGTGGTAGTGATATATAATTAAATTTGTCTTCAACCACCAACTTAAGCTTTTGGGTGAATTGGTGATTTAATATTATTTTTATGGCATTTTAATGTTAAAAGATCGCTTGTGTGTATTTTTTAAGGGTGAGTTGAATTTGGAAGCTATTTATGTGATTAGTGTTTGATTCGGAGCTTATCATGTGATTTTTTAGCTTATTTATGTGATTACATTGTGTTTCCAAAGTTTAATCTAAAGCTTATTGTATGATTAAAGTGTGGCTTTGATTGTTTTGGTGTAAGGATAGTTAGTGTATCTTAATAAATGACTAAGAGGTCAAGTGTTCAATCCATGGTGGCTAGCTACCGAGGAAAAAATTTCCTATGAGTTTCCTTGACACCCAAATTTTGTAGGATTAGGTGGGTTGTCCTGTGAGATTAATCGAGATGAGCATATGCTGGTCTAGATACTCACAGATATGAAAAAAAGAGTAGTGAGTGTATACTATGTGAACATGAAGGTTGTCATGTGTCTGCACACTTAGATTCAACTGACAACTCTGTTTAGTTTGCGAGGTGATAAATAGTTTATTATTGTCAAGAGGTTATTTTCTTATTTCTTATGTTTTGATAAAACGACTTTCATTGAGAAAAAATGAAAGAACACATGGGCATACAAAAAACATGCCCATAAAATAAGTGGGGACCTCAACTACAGGAAAGGAACCCAACTATACAAAATCGTGTCAAAAGGATAGATACAAAAAGCCTTTGAAATCGAAGCCCCATGAGAAACATGAAAATGTACAAGAGACCAAATATCTTTAGCTTCCCTCTCCAATCCCTATGATTCCTTTCATCCCACACTGGCCTATCTCCAAATGGTGAATTGAGTAGGAACAATCATAACTCAAACATCTATATGCAGACCCAAAGCATGCCAAACGTCTGCAAAAAAAAAAAAAAAAAAAAAAAAAAAATCCTTCCACGTAACTTGCAAAAACACAACCAAGACTTTCCGGCTAGGTAGGCCATCACAACCTTATAATTACATCTCTTTCAAAGTACATATTTTCTTTAAGGTGTGGGCCATCCCCTGGAAGGTTAAAATTACTTCCAATTGCTTACGCTACATTAAAAGCTTTAGGATCTAAATTTGTCACTTTTCTTTTTACAGTCTCATTGATGCCAAATTCCTTTACAGATATGCTATTATGTATGTTGTACATTTCTATCAATACTCTAGATTATAGAACCAATCCCTAAGATTGAACATGCAAAATATTAAGTTAATTTGATTACAACTCAATCTTGAGATTTAAAATCTAAAGAAAAAGAATATCGTTTAGTTACTACAATGAGTTATCAAGTACTTGATCAGTTTACAATGAGATGTTTCTATTTTCAAAAAAGTACTGGAGAGATTTAGTTAGTTGTCTTTCACACATTCTTAAAAAATTACAATTCCTAATCCCCCTATTATTTATATTACTTTGCCATAACAAACTTGTCAACCCCTGGCTCTTGTTAAAACTTGAAAACTTGCAAACTCCTTGCATATTCATTTTGGGAAGGAGATGAATGAGTTTTACAGTATTCTAAAACACCATTGCTATAGCCTTTTCTTCACTGGAATTAACTTCCCACGTAACAATTGACAATGAACTATTGATTCATATCATTTTTACCTTAAGATCTTCATTTGTGATACTGCAACTCTTCTTATCTTAATATGCTTATGTTCAACCTTATCTTATAAGTTATATCTATGTGGTCATTTCTCCTAAACCATTTGAACTTGTAAGATCTCTTAGGATTAAATCTGAACATTGGACCTCTTTTGGCTCTACTCCTTTCTGTTTCAGATGATATTTTTTGATTGATAGAGGGTGCTTTGACTCGTAAGATCTACTACGCTTATGTGATGCGCCTTGGACTGTTGTTTTGTTTGGCCTCTCCATTTCTGTGGCTTCTTGCATTGACAATCCATTTTACATTTTTCTGTTTTTATCGTCTTTTTTTATTGTCCCTGTCCCCATTGGTAGATACTGACCTGAAAACTGTATTCTGCAATTTATGTTAACGAGGTTTTGGCATATTTGGCTAAGGGTCTATGTTTGTCCGTCTCTTTGTTCATCTCCTTCACTATAAGTTTCTCGTTCTTGATAGATGTCTAATGAAGATGATATTGAGAACTTCAAAGCTGATAAGGGCCTGGAAGGGCTAGGGGCTTCTGCTTTATCAGATGAGAGCCCAGCAAACTGGTACACTATTGTACTGCAGCAAGTCTCAGTATATGGTGTTGCAGTCGGGTACTGTGTTTCTGCATCTCTGCTTTCCATCATCAATAAATGGGCAGTCATGAAGTTTCCTTACCCAGGTGCATTGACTGCCCTACAATACTTCACTAGTGCAGCTGGAGTTTTTGTCTGTGGTTGTGCTGGATTTATTGAACATGATCGACTTGATCTCTTGACAATGTGGCGATTCCTACCTGCTGCAATTATATTTTATCTTTCCCTATTCACCAACAGTGAGCTTCTCTTGCATGCCAATGTTGACACGTTCATCGTTTTCCGCTCAGTGGTACCAATTTTTGTTGCCATTGGTGAGACCCTTTTCCTGCACCAGCCTTGGCCATCAATGAATACATGGTTCTCACTAGCTACGATCCTCGGTGGTAGCATTCTTTATGTACTGACAGATTATCAATTCACATTGACAGCTTACTTTTGGGCTTTGGCTTATCTCATTAGCATGTCCATCGATTTTGTATACATAAAGCACGTTGTTATGACTATAGGGCTGAATACATGGGGCCTTGTGCTGTACAACAACTTAGAGGCACTTCTTTTGTTTCCATTGGAACTTTTTATCATGGGAGAACTCAAGAAAATCAAGCAGGAAATCTCAGATGAATCTGATTGGCACTCGTTTGCAGTGGTTTTGCCCGTTGGGTTGTCATGCTTATTTGGTTTGTCAATTTCTTTCTTTGGGTTCTCTTGTCGAAGGGCGATTTCTGCAACTGGTTTCACTGTACTCGGGATTGTGAATAAACTCCTTACCGTTGTGATCAATTTAGTCATCTGGGATAAGCATTCAACTTTCATTGGAACTGTGGGGCTCTTGATATGTATGTCAGGTGGAATCTTGTATCAACAATCAACGATCTCGAAGCCAAAGGCAGTCACGAAAGAGGTAAGAGTAGATGAAACAGTGGATGAAGAGCAACAAAAACTACTTGAAATGCAAAGTGTTTCAGATAGCGGTAACGCAGAGAACAAGGTTAGTCAGTCAAAGGATGGAAGATCATGAGGTGCATTTTATGGCTAATATTTGGTTGAATTTTAGGGTTCAAATTTATCACTTGTAACAAGGCAATTTAGTTTTTTTTACAAGGCTCTTTGACAGTAGTTGCATTTTATGTATATCTTATTTTGTTCATTGAAATTGTTCTTTTTTTTCTTTCCCTTTCAAAATTTGACATGGAAGTGGATATACATGTATTTTAAGATTGCATGAGATAAGTTGACGATGCTTACTTAGAACTTAAAATCCCACTTGTGTGTGTTGCCATTGCCATTTTTTCTTACCATGAGAAAGCCCCTCTTAATCTTATTTTACTTTCTAATCCTTTTTTTTCTTTTTATTGGAGCGATTACAAAGATTATGAATAAGATTTTAACAAATGTGCAAGGATTAAGATCAAATTTTTGCCGTCCACCTAAACGAAGGCCTTTGAAAAAAAAAGTTCTATAAAATAAGTTGTCCCTCGATTGAGGTTAGAAAGGAAAGGGGCGAAGCCACTCGACTGAAAAATGTTTTAAATTAAATTTTTAGAAAATGAATTTCAATTTCAAGTGTTGAATGGTTTTAAATCGAACTTTTAGAAAAATGAATTTTAAGTGTTTAATCATTAATCTCGTAATTCTTGGCCACCACCTCTGAGGAACCATTGACAGACTAATCTTCCACCATCATCTTCAATCACCATTTTCAAGCGACCATAGCCAATCACCCTTTTGTTACCATTTTCCGGCTATCATTTTTTGACGATAACTATCTTTTGACTGTCTAGCAACCTTCAACTAATTTTTGACTGTCTTGCAACCTCTGTCAGCCAACTTTCTATGATCGCTTCTTATACATCACAAACCAACTAGCTTGTCTGCTGTCGTTGATGAACAAAAACTAGCTTGGAATTTCAGGTAAATTGAGCACGTTGCGGCATTTTGAGGATGCAGAGCTTTAGAAAAGGAATTTGAAGCCGAAAATTTGAGGTTAGTAAGACAAGAGGTTATGTTAATATTTTTTATGAAGGATGTTTGTTCTAATTTCGAAGGTCAATTGACGAAATAGAGCTGAATTAAAGAACTAAAATGTTGTCCGCTTCCAGGTTTTATATGGTGTAAAGATTCATTTTTTTCTTTGAGACCTAACTGGAAAACTTCCTTCACAAAAGTTTTAGAGCATCAAATAAGAAGAATGTGGTGGGCTTTTAGCAAAAACGAAGACCGAGAAGGCCATCAAATGACAATAAAACGGTATGGTGTGCAGATTTTCTTAAAAACAAAGCACTTAAAAATTCTTTCCAAATTTCAGGTTATTCGATGTAACTAGTGAGCTCTAACCTACTGGGTAATTTGATTTAGATGTAGTTAAAGAGTTTTGTAAAAGCAGTTCAGTGATTTTGGGGCTTGATTAATCAGAATGGAAATTTGAAAATTTTGCAACTCTTCACTGGATTGATTGATTTCGGGCTTTCTAGATTGTTTCTAGGATCCAAATTTTGAGGTAAGGTAGTTTAATCAGTGGATAAAAGGTTGGCATAGGTTATTTTAAGTGCGTATAACCAAAATGAGGTAAATGAGTTGCCGGAGTGTCGCTGGAACTTTGGCCGGAAATTAGAATAAAATTGAAAATGTTTGGCAAGAGGTGGAAGGTGATCCTTGTCTTCCTTTGTCCGTCATAAAACGGGCTGAATATTGACTTTTGGTTTGACCATCAATTGAAGGTTGAATTTGTAAAAGTAAGGGCTAATTATGGATCATTTAATTTAGTTATTAACTCGATCGGTATTACTAAGATGCTCTTAAGATTGAAATTGAATTAATTTGGGAGATAGTTAAAAGAAATTGGTTATTTGGTAGGAAAATTGCATCATATCACAACAAAATTTAGAAAAATGTACTTTTTAGGGGTGTTGAAAAAAATTCATAAATCTACCAACTCAAATTACCCAACTCAAACCGTAAGGGTTGGGATAGAAATTTGAAAATTGAAAAAAATATATATATGAGTCGGATTACCAAGTTAGATAAGTAAGAGGTCGGTTGACCCAAACCAACTCGATTATATATATATATATTAAAACCCTAAATCTTAGACATTTCACGTTTAATGGTTTCCCATCAGCATTCAACCTCTCTTCAACGTTCAACCTTTCGATCGGCACTTTGCAACCACTTACGGTGGTTCTTTTTAACGATCAACGGTATCTCTCACACCTTTGAAGACTTCGCCCATTCTTAAAGTCGACCGCTGAAATTTTGCCATCCCTTGGTTCAGGCCAAGCCCAATCGCCTCGCGTGCCACAACCCTTATCATCGACCTTTCTCTCCGCCATCCCCTTTGCTAAAATTTTCTTCAGTTTTTGGTAAAAGGATAGTCTTCGGTGCTTTCTTATTTTCTTATGTTCTAAGGGTAGATAGAAGAGCCTCATTCCTTTTTTAATACTTTTTCGGAAATATCGTCCCTCCACTTTGTTAAGTTGAATTTGTTGAAAATCTGGTGTTGAAATTTTTTGAATTTTGTGGTATTTGTTTCTGTTCAATACCAAACTTTATTTTTTTTGAATTTGTGGTGTTGAAATTGTTTTTGTGTTTAATGCCAAATTTGAATTCGTTCAATTGGTGGGGTTGAGATTATAGATAGATGAAAAAAAAGAACAATCTGCTAACCCAACAATATATAATTATATATATCAGACCACTCAAAGGGCTATCGGAGGGATATCCACTTCTAATTTTATGTTACTTTTACAATTTAAATAATGCAGTGACGTGAGTCTATTATCATATTTCTTTTTTTGCAATTTTGGTAACACCACTATTGTTTAATTAATTTTGGATTCTATGTTAAGCTGAAAAGATGAGCCAAGGGATTTGATTTTAGAAAAGTAAAACTCTAATTTTGGGTAAATTAGAGTTAGTTTGGAAATTAATTATACTCGAAAGTTAATCTCTGGAATTATTGGATTATAACTAGATGAGGACTAATCAAAGGATTATCAAATTAATTTCACGATAATCGGAAGTTGAAGGAACTAGAAATGAAAAGGGAAGTTAGATCCATATAAACATGGATTAATGGATAATTGAAAAATTATGTTTTACCTTCATTTGCTTTCAATCATTTCTAAAATCTCAAAATGAATTTACTACGAGAATGTTTTCTTGTATATTTATAAATGGTATCTGATGATTTGTGCCACGAATATGATCTGGATTGATATGCTTATGAATATTTGTAAAAAGGTGAAGAATTTATCGTTAACTATTATAAATCATACTAAAGGATTTGAACTGAGAAAATTATTTACACCAATTGTTTATTTGATATATGTGTTTTGATTACAAGGTTTTGTAAATGATTTATGGAAATGTTTCATGAATTTTGAATTAATATTCATAAAAATATGCTTTGATGGAAAGTGATTTACAAAGAGTTGTGGAAATTGGTTTTCAAACCACTAGATCTAGTACCTAGGGTATGATTTGCCCTAGTAGAACACATACATGTGATTAGTCCTAGTGAGACAGATGTGCGACTAGCCTCAATGAGGTAGACAAGTTGAGCTTGGTGGATAGACTCGTGGTTGACTAGTGGGTCTGTTTACGTGCACGTAGAATAACGATCATTGTTGTTACGTTGAGTTTGGCTTTGCACCATAGATGGGTACAAGTTTGGTGAGGTTTTGATGTGGACAATATCTTGTTAAAAGTTTTTCATGAATGTATTTTTTGAATACATATTTGTTTATTTTAAAATTTGACACTCATTGAGCTTCCAACTCACTATATCTTTAAAATATTCCTCCCTTCTCCTTTACAGGTAGCAGGAGGGTTTCAAGTGCCTACTGAAATCTTATCTGCCACAAAGCTAAAGATGGTTTTTCGGTGAATCTGATGTGTATTATGTTAAAGTTTGATTTCAAGAGATGCATGTGTTATATTTTGAGAAAGCATTGAACATGACTTATTAAGGAGGAACAAGTAGGATGATAAGTGCCATGAAATATATGGTATTATCTCATTCAAGATAAGAAGGATTATTTAGAAGGGATTGTGACAATAATATAGTCAGAATTAAGACCAAGTTTACTAGGCCGTTCTATTGAAATAGAAACCTAACTAGTCATGAGTTACATCTAGTGGCTAAATTTAGTGGCTTATTTAAGGAGGTTCTTAAACCTAAAGATTACAAATGCCTTTTTTTAGGGTTCAAGGTTTGGAAGCCAGTGTTTGGGGTGCAAACAAGACTTTGGGTAATCTATTTTTCTACTTGGGTAATCTATTTCTTTTCATATTTTTAGTCGATGTTTTGTGAATTGTGTAATCGATAGTGTATTTTGGATCAATTTTTGTGATAATTTTGAAAGAAGGGGAAAATATTGAGAAATCCGAGAGAAAAGAGAGAAATAAAGGAAAACATAGGGGGAAAAAGTAATGACAAATGGTCATAGGCGGACCTGCCGCAACAATTGCCAACTATAATTGACAACCATGCATTTGTTGGAAATGATCACAATAGTCAATTGAGAATGGTAGGAAGATCGATAGATTGCAGACAACCACAATGCTCAATTGATCGTTGATTGTTAGTTGGTCGTCAAGGATCACTAAAACGACCCGACCCTTACATAGTATAATCAGACCTCTCTGACATGTTTAGTACATTAGTTACTTGATATGAGATGAGTTTTGGTTAAAATCTTTAGAAAAAAAAACCTCAAAACTTCTTTTTATTATGTAGTAAAAATTTAACTGAATTTTCTTTTGCAAAACACTAGTATCTATATAGAAAACATTAGCATATTGGGATGCATATATGACTAGAATAGAAAAATACATGGTTATCCCTTTGAGTGGCTTTAGTTGTGCTCTCACATAAGGTTACTTTTCATAAAATAAGTAGTCGATTATGCTTCCAACATAAATATATTTTTTTGAAGGTTAAAGCCCTATGATAACTTGTAGAAATACAAG
The DNA here is from genome assembly GCF_025177605.1 of Cucumis melo. Lineage (NCBI taxonomy): Eukaryota > Viridiplantae > Streptophyta > Magnoliopsida > Cucurbitales > Cucurbitaceae > Cucumis > Cucumis melo. The sequence continues at coordinate 13,821,270 of NC_066857.1, read as the reverse complement.
TTGTTATAACCTTTTAAATAGAATAATGAAATAAAATTGTGATATAAAAGAGAACACGTAGCAAAACAAATGAAAATAAGAACAACACGATTTACAAGTCGCAAAAGACAAAACAACTGTTAATCATAGTTTTTATTGTTTTAACACATGTTTTTAGTACAAAGAAGCAAAAGGCGAAATGGAGGTGTCCATGCAAGGAATAATAGTAACCCATTTCTGGTTGGATAAACTTAGGAATAAGTTTTTGGTTGAGTATAGAAAGGGAGTCTCCCAATTTTTAGAGGTTGCAAAGTATCACATTGATCAGTACGAACAGATTAGTGTTCGTGAACACAAATTGGGACTCATTAGAGGGTGTGAAGCAACACCTATTAACGACTGGAATATCCCTCTCCTACACAAATTGGATGTATCATGGAGAGCCATTGAACTTGTATAGAGGTATAAAAAGATTTGATGAAAGAACTAGCAATGACCTCTTTCATGAAAGAACTAGCAGTAACTCATTTCTTGAAGACAATGAGGTATGCTTCATGATTTACAAGCTTCGATTGAGCACGAAGAAGAAATAGAGGAAGATTTGGAGAATGACATATCGTTTAATAGTGGTGAAGAATAAGAGACGACGAACACATTTCTGGAGTTATTAAACCAAGCACATAGTGAGCTATACCTCAATTGTTCAGAATTTTCATCCCTGAACTTTTTGGTTACGTTGATGCATGTGAAAGTCCGTCCTCAACGGTTAGAGTAACAAGTCCTTTGACATGTTATTAAAACCGTTAAAACGTTCGTTTTCAATGTATAGTACCACTATCCCTAGTTCATTCTACGAAGCAAAGCGAAACGAAAATTGTGCAACTTGGGCCTGGGATACGAGACTATTTTTTAGAAAATACAGTACTCAGATTACAAAACGCTTTAGTTCTTCCGTTTGTACCTTATCTCCCTCTTCTTCATCCTAAAGAAGAAGGAGTTGGAGAGATTCTGGGATACGAGGAAAAAGCACCCACGTTCCCTAAATAATTCCCTTATTAATTTAATTTAATTAATTAATTTATTTATTTAAAATTAAATTAAATTAAATAATTAAATTAATAATTCATTCATTCATATTTAATTAATATTTCATTTAAATCATCTTTAAATGAATATCTTTCACATAACTATCGTTTTAATTTAATTAATTTAACTAAATCAAATTTAATTAAACAAAATTAAACTAAACTATTAATTAATTCTTCAATTAATTAATTATTAAATTAAATATCTTATATTTAATTTAATCCAAATTTAAATCATATTCAAATATAAATTTCTCTCATAACCCATAGTTATAATGTGTATCATATACACATTAAATTTTAACCTATAATTTTAATATGAATCTAATTCAAAGTAGATTAATATTTGAACCCGTTCAAATATTTTATTCTCTCATAAATTAAATTTTGAATTATATCCAAAATTAAATTTATAAAATAAAGTTTAATTAAAATATAAACTTTATATTATAATGTATCATCAATATATATATATACATATTATTAAAGGTTTTTCAAAAAAAATATAACAAAACGATAAAATATTTATACCATATAAAACAATTTTAAAAACGAAAAAAGCTCACGAGCCCATATTAGAAAATACCAAAATGTCTTAGTCAACACGCAATTAATCGGCCAAATGCGCGCGTGTAATCTTCTTCTAAATAATCATGATACATGAATGTGTATATAATGATACATGGTCGTGTGAGTAGTATCAACACGATAGTATAGTCTTTTTTAACGACGGAAAAAATGCACCTAAACAATCGTGTTGAATATGGTAAATGATTGTTTAAATCATATCCACACGATCCTGTAGTTCTTTTTAAACAATGGAAAAATGGCTTAAAATCTAAACGATCGTATTGACCATGGTAAATGATCGTGTTGACAATGGTAAACGATCTTTTAGATTATGTCACAGTGATATTTAAACGATCTTGATATTCTTAAATATGAGGAAGGTGAACTAGCTTAAAAAATCTTCCCGAAAAATGGTGAAGATGAAATAAAAGATTTAAATAGAAGAATTTAAAATATAAAAAGAAAATTTAGAAAATGAGTTGAAGAAATCTGTAAGAAAAGATGAATAAATCGTAAAGAATAAGAAGCAAGATAAGTGATGAATCATCTGCAATATTCAAGGGCAAATCTGAAAATTATGAAAATATTGTACTGGCTTCATGGACTTTTGCTGAAAATTATGAAAATATTGTACTGGCTTCATGGACTTTTGCTTTTTTTACACAGACCATAAATATTTTCGTGTGTTGTTACATTTATGAAAATAACTTTTATTAAAAATATATATCATAACATACCATTATTTTAAGGAGGAATTGTTATAAATATCAAAATATTAAAACTAATTACAAAACATAGCAAAAACATTAAATAGGCTATAGGGAGTTTCAAGAATTTTGCTATATTTTGTAAATAGTTTCGATATTTTGTTATTTTTTAAAATACTCCTGGTATATTATTGTTAGTATATATAGTATTATATTAAATTATTAATACTACCAACATCATATTATTATATCATTATTTAAATTCGATTATTGCATTTTTACCATTATTATTATTCTACCATTGTTATTATCGTTAGTATCATTTTTAATATTAAATAATTAATTATACTAATACTCTCAAGACTTTAGTGATTACAAATACAATAAAGAAGTTTGTTAAATTTCTTAAAAAACCACGAAACTAGTTTTAATAATAAGGATTCTATGTGGAATTTATGGAATCAAAAAATAAAAATAATATAGAATAAAGAGGATCATAATTGAGGTAAGTATCATACCTCTCTCTTTTATTACGAAACTAATTAATGGTAGTGTATACACTACTTTTGATGTCACACTCCCTCCCAGACTATCTTCTCTTAGCCTAAGAAATGGTGTGAAGCTAACAAATGTTGTCTTCCTCTGAACGATATCTGCTGATCATTAAACTAAAACTAAAGCTTAATTAAAATCCACTAAACACGCACATGCTTAAACATGAAAACAAACTTTAAATATAAAAGTAGTGCAACCCATACTATGAACAACTAAGTTCCAACAAGTTTTATATAGACAAAATAACAACCATAGGACAACTCTATACCCTCAAACCACTCAAAATGTACTATGAGAGAAAACAAGACAACTTTATATAGGAAATATGCATGTTTAGGATACAAGACATACTACAATGAGAACTAAAACTCTCTAGCAGATGAACAACAGTAAGTCATGCTCGGGTCCACGATCTCTACCTGAAAAGTGAGAAAATATTTTAGAAAGCATGAACTAAACTTTACTCAAAACAAAACATGCTTTATAAATCTGTAAACAATAAACTTAGCAAAGCAATAAAATAGTTTCGAAAACTTTTCCTCTTTCTCTCTATACCTTGAAGTTCAGTATAACTTTGAGACGAGAAACAAGGCATTCAGGAGTACACTAATCTCGATATCAATACTCTAAGATGGAAAACTACGCATCCAAAAAACTCAGATCTATCTAGTATCTTTGATGGGAAAACTAGGCATCTAGGAGTGCCCTTATCTGGGTATAACTACTATGAGATGGAAAACTAGGCATCCAAGAGCCCTTATCACAATAGACCTTTGTGCATAGGAAACTCCCCGTTGGGTCACAATAAATCTCTGGTATCTCAAGTATAGAATAAAACATGCTTTCAAATCACAAACTTTAAAACCTAACTCATATTGGAATAACATATTTAGCAAATCTCTATCATTTAAATCATGCTTGCTAAAGTCAATCTCAAGTTTAAATATTTTGAAACTCAACATAACTCATGCTTTCTTGAAATATTTATAAATCTTATAAGGTTAAAATATGTGTTTCTTGAATCTCAAGCTTATACAAAGAACTTAGTAATTTCAATAAACTCATGTTATTGCTTATAGATGTTCAAAAGCTCAAACTTAAACTCTTTCTTAGTTAAATCTCATGCTTTGGAAATAAATTTCTAAAATCAATATTCAAACATTCACATTTAACTCAAATCTACTTAAATCATTTGCTAATAAATCATGTTCAAAATCAACAATTAAACTTATTTTTGTCACTCACAAGTAGTAGCTGACTTTTTTCTCTATAAATTTGCCCAATATATTCTTGACCTAAAATAAGAGAATTTAATTCTCAATTAATCTTCTTTATTCAGAAATAGTTCAAACTTTACTCAAAAATTGCAAAAACACATAAAAGGGCATAAAAACACACTTAAGGCATGACTTACGCATGACTTGGGTGACAGAGACTACGCGCACGCTCATAGGCCTATCAGGGTGCCTGGTCGTGTGCTAATCTCGTGCGATGCCTGGTCACATGCCTCATGCCTAGCCTTGGCTCGTCTTTGTGTTCTTATGTTCGTATGGCCTACTGGCTACCGCATAGCCTTGAAGCGCCCCTCATGTCGCCTAATTATGCGTTGGGCTTTGCCTTGCACTTGCTCAACACCTCAGCTAACCTATTTACCTCTTTTATGTTATGTAAGTAGCAAGAGGTAAAATGCATGTTTATCACAATTTTTACTGTCTTAAAGTAGGTTTATAGTGAAAAGAAGTTGATAAGAAAAATGAAGGAGTTACACACGACAATCTATGCTCGTGTCAATCATCTAGGCGACGAAAGACTATGATGCTAGGCGATATGAATCATTAGAAGATAAGAATGGTTGGTGAGATTGTTAGCTAAAAGACGAAAAGATGTCCTCGGTGCCACATAATCATGAGTTAGAGGTTAGAGAATTAATGGCGCATCAGACCATGAGATGTCCCATTGATTCGTGCTTAAAATACAAGTTCATACCCTTCATTTTTGTGTGTGTGAGAATCTGCTGAAAGAGCTCAACTTCATCCCTACCCTTTCTTCTCAATGCTTTAGGTGAGAGCTTAGAGTGAAAGTTGTAGTCAAAGAACACAAGAGATTGTGTTCTAAGGCTTGACTCATTTCCATTTCTTTCCATTTAATGTGTATTTGTGGTGTATTTGTATTTTGGACCTTATGGCCAAGAGGCTTAAAGTTTTGATTATAAATGCAATGACTCTATACTATCATTCTCCCTTCTCTTTATCTTTCAATTGTGCGCGTTCTTTATAATTATGATTATGATCAATGCAGTAGCAATAGTTCTTAAAGAATTTGGATGTTCATATTACTTATCTCGTTTAGTCAGTGCTTAACTCAACGTGTCATTCCATTTAAGAGAAGAGATGAAACATTGGACATTATTCCTCGAAAGAGTTAATAACCAAGACCTCACAAAATAGGCGATGAAAGAATTATAGTAATATAATCACTTCATTGAATCCCTCCTTAACATACATATCATAAATGTGAGTGTGTATGGCAACAAGACGTCGAAAGGCTGCTTGCCTTAATATAGGATGGACTATAAATAATGTGACCAAACATATTAGAAATAAACCACATGGTAATTTCAAGTATTTGCATCCCCAAAGGCGAGCAAATATGAGGAAAGCTCTAAGAGGATGCTAGCCTTAATTATGAAATTGGCAGGCGTCTTGTATCGCCTTAATGAACTATTTACCTTTTGTACCACATCATAATACATTGAACATTCCTTCTTTATTCTCGTCTAAAACAAATTGAATTCAAATGCACACATATTATCCATCTCTATCAATGAAACCAGTTTACGCGTTATGATTAAAAGAAACCAAAAGTTCCTGTGTTCGACTTTGACTTATCCAGGAAACCTCTCTTTTTACTTATACTTAAGTAAGAGAATGAAAAATGTGTACCCAATTGACACATCTAGAGAATTAAGTAAAACATTAGTGAATATCTGCTCTTTTTATCGCATGACCTCAACTTAGTCACATACTTAAAGCTTTAATTCCATATTCACGATAGCATGTTTTAAACGCATACATACAAACATGTAGTTGTCTCTTGATGTGGTATGACAAGGTAACAACCTACGCTTCGAAACAACTTAAACCTTATGAACAAAATTATTTTGTTTATGACCTAGAGCTAACAACTATATAGTCTTTACCTTAAAGGTATGGAGACATTATTTAAATGGGGAAAGGATCCAGATCTATACCAATCATAAAAGCCATAAATACTTCTTTACCCAAAACGAGTTGAATGTGACACAACAGAGATGGTTAGAACTGGTCAAAAACTACGACTGCGAGATCCTCTATCATCTAGGAAATGTTAACGTTATGGTTGGTGCTCTTAATCGAAAGTCAGCTCAAACTGCAACTTTAAGAACCATCTTTAAATATATAATGGATGACTTGGACAGATCAAGATCTCACCAGTGTCACAGCTAAGATATCTCAGTTAACTTCAAGTCCCATGTTAGGTAAAAGATCATTGATGCATAATAAATAGATGATAACCAGAACAAACAGTTGCAGATAGAGAATAGTGAAACTAATGGTTTCTTTATAGCTTCAGACTTTACACTTATTTACCATGGATGCATAAGTGTACTAGAAGATAATAAAATCAAGAAAGAACTACTAAAGTAAGCACATGAGTCACCATTTTCAATATATTATGGGAGTACCAAGATGTACCGAGACCTAAGAGCACAGTATCGGTGGTCTAACATGAAAAAGAACATAGCTGACTAAGTAAGCAAATGATTGGTTTACCAATAAGTAAAAGCTTTAAGATAACAACCACAAGAATTTCTCCAACCCTTAATGTTCCTGAATGAGAAATAGAAGCATTGGTTGTAAAGTTATGTTATGCATTATAAACATTGCTTCAAAGATATGTCATGCTAGGCTCTAATTAAGTGACTTAGTAGGCGGCTAGAATAGGATGATGTGATAAAAGATGCATACCCTACCTATGTGTTGCATCATGCAAAATGATAAACGTTTTGTACAAGTTTTTCTCACACTTGCCCAAGTGTAAGCGAAGCAAGAGGTTTCTTGGGTAAGCTAGGGTCGAACACAGGAAATTTCTATCAAAACTTAGCTATAACGCTTACTTTTCTACAAGGTTGTATACTATACAATATAATGTAAATGTATATTAATCATACTATGCACACTAGAGATTATGTAGAAGGTGGCATGGAATGATGTGGTTATGAAAAGTGAACTAACCTGTATTAAAGAAATATATAGGAAGGGAAGGTCTCTGCGTTGTATGTGATTAAGCCATGTGGCGGTTCTTGAGGCCATAGCTATTACATGACCATCTTCTAATTAAGGCGAGCAACCTCTCGGCACCTAAACACCACACTTGTTTGCCTTTCGAATAAAAATGATAAAGATAATTATGCTATAACTATCTAGGTTTCCTTACTTGTAAGAATCATATTACCTCTCTATTTAAGATAGATAGTCTTTTAGTGTCTGAATACCACACTTGTTCTCCTTTCGGGACACAAATGATGGAGGCCAAACATCACAATTGGGCTTGTCACCAAGTCCCTTTTCACGCATATTTAGCTTATTCTTCGCTACTTATTCTCTCAAGTAGTTAGCAAACAACACCTAATTCCTTTTCTCGAGAGAATCGGGTAATAAGATGTAGTTCAGGCTGAACATGATGAACCTTATAAGTGAAGATCCCTTATCAAGGACTTATCAAATGCTTAAATTGCTTATAACACGTCAATAAGATGAATAGTAAAGAAGTAATAGAATGACAGTGGAAAAACATGTTTTATATTGATTGATGTAGGCCCCTCGATCATGAAAATATAAAAGATAACACACTACACTGAAAGGTACAAAAAGGGAAAGTAAAGAATGAGTCTAGCCGCAAAATGCATTGTTATACATTCCTTGACTCTTTTACAAGTTAGGAGAATGACTGATGAGTTTCTCTATCTAGTCTCTCTTTTAGCTTTACTCAGAAGTTGACCAGAGAAAAAGTGAAGATAGAAAAAACTTCTACTGAAAGGGAAGGGCTATTCCCTTCCGTTAGCTCTCAAAGAGACAAACCTCTAAGAGCATCCCTCATTGATAGAGTTGGAGGTATTTATATGCTTATTTGGGTGGAAAGCTTCTATTATGCATTTATTAATGCCTAATGCATCCTTGTCATGTCACATCACTCCAACTACCGTTCTTGTCTTCTAGCAAATCTCCTTGCGTAATAAGGTGGCATCTCATTTAGTGATGTTAATCGCCAAACGCTTCTTATCGCTTAAGTTCTTGCATGCATTCTTCTTGTTGTTCGCTATAGTTCTTCTTTTCTTCATCACCCTGCAATAAAAACACTAAAAAGCATAGTTAATCAGGCATGGAGGCATATGTAATTGTATTCTCTTATCTACATAAATTTGTAGTAAAAACTACACATTTTAGTACTTTATTTTGTGTTCTAACTCCATTGTTCTACCTAAAAGGCTAAAATTACTTGTCTTTCTGTAAGTAATCAAGCATATTTCCATGGATTTCATTAGATTTCCATGGATTTCATCAGACTTCCATGAGCTATAAAAGGTCACAACACAATATAGACAATTATAGATCGACTTATTAAGTCGGCCCATTTCCTATTATGAAAGACCTCTCATATACAATAGAAGCACTAGCTCAAATGTATTTAAAAATAGATTGTTCTATTGCACGAAGTTCTAGTTGTTGGATTTTATGTCCTAAAACTCTATAGAGTAAATATAATCCATTAGTCGTTACTAATAAAATGTTATTATTGTAATTTCAATAAATGTTATTGATTATTTTATTAGTTTTATCTTAATAACCAAAATCCAATAAACTAATATCATAAGCTACTTTATGAGTCTTGAACTATATATAGAGGCATACAATGATAAATGTTCGAGTTACAACTTACAGGGTCTTAGTATAGGAATAAGGCTGAGTACCTTATCCTGGTAACAATATGGATACGACCCATTTTGTATTTGATACAAACTCAATGACCGAACGCATTTTTGTAGGCAACATGTGTGAAACCCTAAATTTTTCTAAGACCACTGGAAAACTTAAACTCTTTGAAGTTGTTGGAAGTTTAAGTGTTAAATGAAGTTAAGGATAAATGTGGTCATAAAAAGTGTGTCATGATTGTTTGAAAAAGAGGAAAATTTTGCCTAAGTGTTGAGACTTAAGAGTAAGGCATTTAGAGGTTATGTTGGTGGTGAATAGGTGGCTAAAAGGATGGAAATAACCTCTAAATAAATGTCATTTTTTTTGTTTTGGAGGTTCTCTTGTTTTTGTATTGAGTGGCCAAAAGAAGGAAGAAAACCTCTAAAGAGGTTAGTAGGAGTTTAGCCTAAGTAAGTGGCTAAGGCTTGTTGTTGTGCTTTAGGCATGAAAAACCTCAAAATGAGTGCTATTGGGCGAGAAACGCTGTCAATTAGAGGTTATTTTGGGTTACGCAAGAAGGCTTGGTGGCTTGGGCATAGGCGAGGAGCATGTCATATGAGAAAGGCTTGGAGGCTAGCAATGCGTCAACACTAGGTGTTTAGGATTGTCAAGGAACATTTGACATATTGGTTGGACGACCAAGGCTATACGAGAAGGACCATAAAGATTATTTAGGCATTTTGACAGGGCTAGGCATTTTGGGTAAGTTACATGGAAAACTTATGGCATTTGGTTAAAGTTAATCCAGGTGTCTTAAACTAATCATATGCATTTTTGCAGCCAAGTAAGAGGTGGATTAAGAAAATTTAAAGTTGGATTAAGCAAAGTGGATGTGTCAATTCATTTTTAAGCAAGTCTTCACTATGAATAGCCAACTTCACACAAGGATTTCTCATAATTCACTCGTGCCATTTCTCTCAAATTAGTCTCAAAAGTTCATTGAGGGGGGCTGCTATTTAAATTAGAGGCGAGAAACTTGGCGTTTTGATTAAGAGAAGGCGAGAATGTTAGTTTTAGAAGCAATCTGAGCAAGGTGCATTTCTAGAAGGCTACATAGCACATTTTTGGAATTTGGTTCTGAAATTTTGAGGTAAGAAAGTTAAGATATCTTTCAGTAACTTTGTAAAAGGAAATATTTTCATGTGAGTTTTGGATTTTAAGATATTAAGCTCTAAAGTGAAGTTAAGGTTCTGGCCAAAAAATGGTGTTCTGTGCAGTATTGGTGGTTGGCCAAGTGTGAGGGATTGTAAGGCGAGATGAGCATGCGCTTTGGGTTAAAAGAGGTTAGCAAAGGGCTGATGGGCTTGTTGGACACACAGCTCGCGCAAGGCGCATGACAAGCCTTGCGCGCACGAGATGGGCCACGAGAGATGCATGGGGTGCATGCAGCAAACCTCTTGCAAGGTTAGCACGCGGCAAGGCCTGCCTAGGCCCTACACATGCATGCGAACTTTACCGCCTACCCTCTGCAGGCCAGCCATGCAAAATATGTGTTTATGGGCTGTTTTTGATATTTTGGAAAATTTTAAGTAAAATTTTGATATTTTTATGATTAAAGGAAATTAAATGAAATTATTTTTCATTATTTCAGGTTAAAAGGAGATTAGACAGATTTACAGACCGAGGGTCTAAGCTACCATCAATGAGTGACAACATGATTTCTAAATGATATTTCTAAATATGTTTTACAAGTGATTGCTTAGGTATGTTATATCGATCATTATATCTTGATTTATAAGCATGTTTATGAAAAGTATTTGAGTATGCTTATTTAGAAAAGATTCTCAAAGTATGAGTTTGAAATGTTTTGACAAAACATGAGTTTGATGATAAAGATTTTAAGAAAACCATGGTATTCTATATACCGAGTTCTTGACGGTCAATGTGCACAGTCTAGAGTATAGGGCTTTGCTAACCACTTAGCCAGCAACTACTTAGATTTGGCAAGATAGCAAGACCAAAGGTTCTCTACTGTCTTAATCGAGATTTGGCAGGATAGTAAGAACAAAGGTGTTCTGCTATCTTGACCGAGTTTCCTGGGTATAGAATATAGAGATAAAAGAGTGTTTGGAAGACATAAAGAGTTTAGCATTAAGATGTTTTTAAGATTTTATACTTATGTTAAGCTTTATGAATGATTTATGTAAAAGATTAATGTGTATTTGTTTTAAAGTATGTTTTACAAAACCATCACTCACTAGACTATTTAGCTTACCCTTTAAAAATGTTTTCCCTCTTTTCAGGTACAGATTGTGAAACTCCGCATGCTAAACTTACTTCTGCCAGGCCAACTAAGTTTTCAGTCATGAAAGAATACGTTTTAGTAGAAGTATCGTTATGTTGTATTAAAAGTTTATACTTTCAAGTTTTATACATTTTTCTTGGTTTTTAATAAAAGTCATTTCCAAATGAGTTACACTACGATTTTAAAGTATTTCTAAGTTTAAAGATTTTCGCTGGTAAATATTTCATGTTTTCATGTCAAGGGTCAGTTGGAGTTGTTTTAGAGGTAAATGGTTTTAGCTGACATAACACTGTTCCTGTGTCTAGAGCAGGTGATCCGGGAGAGGTGTGCAACATGTGAGTGAGGGTGTATTCTATGCAATGAGTTTGCATAAGACTAGACCACAAGTTATGAACAACCTGATGTAACTTCGTCAGCTAGCTAGGTTTCTATTTCAATAGGATGACCTAGGCAACTTAGTTTTAATCCTAAATGTATTATGGACTTTTGTGCATGAGGGATTGTACTTTGATTTGTAGAGGTGAGAGTGGTCAGATTACCGACTTATTAAACTTATCATTTCCGGGACAAGACAAAAAGGGTAGTTGGGAACATAATCACACAAGTTGAAATTCACTTATTATTGACTTTAGGGTAAGTAGATGAGTGTTCCCTTAAATGGCGTCTCGAGGATTTGAGCAAAGGGTTCTACCCTCTCTATGACACGAAAGAAGTTTCTGCTTATTGGTTGGACCATAAACAAATTGTTCATTAAAGAAGCACTGGTATTTAAGAACTAATAAGTAATCCAATGACAAAATGGTAATTCGACCTAACTAGTGTTACGGATATTTGTGAAGGACTAGATTGTTGTTATTGGTCTGTATCCGTAGACACAGAAACTACAGTGAGAAGAGTTCAATTATGAGTTTTTAGTGGAGTGTACACACAATTAACAAATATTGATTAATGTGGTCTAATGAGTTTTGCTTTTAATCTCATTTCATTGTAACTTCTGATTTGTAGGTCCAAACCCATGTAACGTCCCAAAATTGTGAGGTATGTTCTCAACATAATTACTTTAAGTTATTGAGAATTTAACTTGTTGGGTGTTAAGTTATTTAAGTTTAGAAAGGAAAAGAAAAGAAAACAAATATGAATTTTATAATAATATAATATAATATAATATAAATTATATTATTATTATTTATCATTATTAAATTTCTTTTAGAAAAAAACCCTAAAATTCTTATTCTTCTTCATCTCAGTCGCCAGTGCCCCCCCCATCTTCTTCTTCTTTTTCCTCAACCAATTGCCACTGCCCTACCCCATCTCCTCACTTCTCCACCGAACGTTGCCATCAGCCCCTCTTCTTCGACGACCACCCATCGCAACCGTCCGTGCGTCCCAGTTGTTTGCTACGTTTGAAGCTTTCGTATTCCGCCAGTAAGCCTCAGTCCCGTTTGCCTAAGCCGAGCATCGAGCGTCGCATCGTTCTTCTTCTCGTGTTTCATCCGATGAAGCCCAGCCACCGTCGTCGCAGTTCTTCAAGCCGCGCACCAGACTCGAGCCAACCCGAGTCGAGATCTCTATCGTTCGAGTCGATTTTCTAGCTTCTTCAGCCGCGTGAGCCGAGTTACCTCTCAAGCCAAACCGCTTGCGAGTCACCCTTTCTTGCAGCCACTTGAGCCAGTGCTTGGTAAGAGAGAAAGTGTGAATCTTGTAGTTGTTTCCTTAGCCAATTTCAATATTATCGTTGGAATAAATTGTTGGATTGATTGGGTTCATGACCATGGATTTTTCTTGAAGGTTTAGAAGTCGAATCCTTAGATCTACGACGGGTTTGTTTGGAGTTTGATTCTTCATTTGCCTAGGTAAGTTGTAGATCCTGTAAATTGGGTATTCTTTGATTTGGTAGCTTCCTTGTTTAGTATTTAAATTTCTTATGATCTGTTTAGGTCGGTTCGTTGGATCTTAGTTTGGTTAAGGAACGTAGCTAAATCTAAGGTAAGAGAATTCTTACTACTAGACTCTATTTAAGATGTAGAATGCAGTGACTGATATGAAAGTTAGATTATATTGACTGTACTAGACTAAATGATATGCATTTATATAGAGAGCATTAATAGTATACGCCTTGACTAATTTCATATGGTCTAACTATTATGCGTAGTTCATAATTTGTGTTTGGGATGTCATGTGTAGTCTATGCATACTGAAGGGTTGTGCTGTTGATGAAGTTTGAATGTTTGGACTATTATGTGTAATTTGCTTTGACTGATGGGTCGTGTTGTTGACTGAATATAGATGATGGGAATTTGACATATATGATGAAAATTTGTCTGTTATATGTAACTTGGCTGTATTGATGGGTCGTGCTATTAGTTGAATATAGATGAAGATCGGACTATCAGGTGTACTTACATATTGATGGTTTGTACTCTACAATGGAATTTGATTTCTAACTATGATGTATAGTTTAGTTGCATATACTGGCTAAGGGCACTGTGACTATACTTAGAGTGCTTGACTGATTATGCATAGAGACTGAACTATTAGTTGAGATGTTTAGTATATGACTATCATGGATTGTTTAGACTGGACCTAGGGAACTACAAGAGACGGGGTACTCTCGACGCTCAAAAACGTCAACGAAAATGAAAAATACGTCAGGAAAGGATATACCAACGTACATCATGACGTCGGAAAGAACGTCGAAAGAAACGAGTCGGGTGAGGCTTTCCCGACGCCGTACCAACACGACATCGAGAAAGCCTCTCCCGATGCCTAAATACACGTCGACAAAGGTGGCGTCGGGAATACCTCTTTTTGGACGTACCTCGCGCGTCGGAAATGCCTCTTTTCCGACGTTTTTTTCTAAGTTTCATTGCGTCGGGAATTCCTTTTTATATATATATTTTTTAATATTTCGTTTTTATTTTTTTCCTTAAAATATTTGGCTCAAACATTCACAGTGATGTTCAGATTGCTCAAATATTTTTCCCGATGTTTTGGATTAAATTAAAACAAATTGAATATAAATTAAAATAAATTAAGAAATATACAAACATGAATTAAAAAAAAAGAATTAAAATTAATAATACGAATAAGTTCACTATAAAAAATATAGTTCTCATAATACAAGAAAACACAAACATAACAAAAAGTCTCCCAACGATGTGCGTATGCGTCATTTTACACCTCCGGTCATAAAAATGATATAAAAGTAACTAAGTTTAGTACATAATCATATATTGCAAAAACTTAAGAATAATAGAGATCAAATCATTTAGCATACCAAATATATCACTTTCTTCATTAAATTGCCTACTACTAGTTCCTTCATTAAAAGGATTACTACTAGTTCCTTCCTCAAAGTTTTCTGTACCTCTAGAGCTTGATGACTCTCCATGATACACCTATTCTGTGTAGTAGGGAGATATTCTAATATTCAATAGATGTCGTTTGACACCCTCTAATGAGCTCTAATTTAAATTCAAACATCTCTTGCATGGACACCTTAATCGCCCGTAGGCATTAACGTGAAACTTGACAAATTCTAAAAATTGGGTCACTCCATGTCTATATTCAAGGGATAACTTATTTCTAAGTTTCATCCAACCCTTATCCATCGTTTAAGTCCCTAAAACATAAATAGGTTTGATTAGAAACATATGTCTCTCACTCTCTCACGTCCATAACTTACTCCCTTGAATTTTCTCTATTTTTCAATAACTAACTTCAAACTATAGAGGCTACTATACCTGCAGGATAGCCAACACAATCTAATTATTAACAACAAAATACTTCAAAATCTTCGCATCCTACAAACTCCTCCAAACTATAAAGGCTACCATAACTGCAGGATAGCCAACACAACCTAATTATTAACAACAAAATACTTCAAGCTATCCTACTACCACCCCTTGAAACCAACAAATTCAAAACAAAAAAGGCTATCATAACTGCAGAATATCCATCCCAAACATAAACAAATTCAAAATAAAAAAGCTACCATAACTGCAGGATAGCCATCTCAAATCAACAATAAAAATATTCAACACAAACAGGCTACCATAGCTACAGGATAGCCAAAACAAATCTTAACACACATATTACATTTTCAATTTAAAACATAAACCCCCCTTCAAATTTGAATGTAACCATAACCCCCTCATTCAAATTTGAGTTCAACCATAACCCCTACAAATTTGAATGCAACCATTATTTTCCCAAAAAAAAAAAAAATTCAATTTTCAATTTAACTTAAACCCCCTCCCCTCAATTCAATTTAACTTAACCCCCCCCCCCTCATTCAAATTTGAATGAAACCATAATTCCTCAAAAAAAAAAAAAATTTAATTTTCAATTTAACTTAAACCCCTCTCCCCCCCAATTCAATTTTCAATTTAACTATAAACCTCCCTCCCCGCAATTCAATTTAACTATTAACCCCCCTTCCAATTTAAATTTTCAATTCAACTATAAACCCCAATTCCCAATTCAATTTTCAATTTAACTAAATTTTCAACTTAACTATAAACCCCCTCCCCCCAATTCAATTTTCAATTTAACTATAACCCCTCAAAAAAAAAATCAATTTTGAATTTAACTATAAACCTCCCCCTTAATTCAATTTTAGATTTAACTATAAATAACCCTAAACCCTAAACCATTCAAATTTCAATTTAACTATATTAACCCTCACAATTCAATTTTGAAATTAACTATAAATCATAAACCCTAAACCCTTCAAATTTAAATTTAACTACAAATTACACACATTCTATACAAAAATACATTTAACAAACAAAAATCTATTCCAAAAGAAAATCCTAAAATAATTTTTCCAAAAAAACCCTAAAACATAAATTTAAACTAAACAAATTTTAATTTTCCACTTACCTAAAGTGGCAGACGGCGGCAACGAAAACACTTCGATCTCCTCTCTTTTTCCCTCTCGGCTTCGACGATCTCCTTTCTTTTCCCCTCTTGGTTTCAGTTCTGTATTTTACAGAACTGAAACGATTATAAAGGGGATTTCCTGACGCAGTCGCGCGACGTTGGAAAATCCCCAAAAAGGCATCGGGAAAAAGGAAATTCCCGACGCTTATTAAACGGTTTTCCCGATGCCTTATCGTACGTCGAAAAAATCCTTATTCCCGACGTCTTCCCGACGTACTGTGCACGACGTCGGGAATAATGTGTCTTTTAAATTAATTTGGCCTTTTTCCGACGCCACGTGGCCGACGCGTGTTTGATGCGTCGGGAAAAAGTGTATTTCCGACACCTTTTCCAACGCAGTGTTCATAGCGTCGGGAATACACTTATTCTCGACGTTCTTTATGCTGACGTCTTTTTTGACGTCGGAATCCTTCGTTTTCTTGTAGTGGGGGTAACGGTTAGTTTTATCTATGGGGTAGCGTCCCTTGCAGGCACGGTGTTCTATGGGATCACCACATGTTGTGTATCCTTCGGGATCACTAGACTGATTGAGATGTGCATCCCACGGGATCACTAGACTGTTATGTTGCAGGGTACCCCTTAATAGGAAACTATATGCTATTTTCCCCTAACGGAACCAGTAGTGGGTTCCTTACTAGGTATATTTTATACTCACCCTTTTTATGTTTAACTTCTTCAGGTAAAGGTAACATGTGAGGCAGACCAGCGAAAGGAAAGAATAATTCATGAATGCCATACGGGGATGTCTAATTTAATGCTTTTGCTAGACGTTTCTTTTCTTTTTGTTTTGTTTTGTTATCTTTATTTATTTTGAGGATGGAAATGAGTCAACTTTTAGGATATTTAATTATTTTGTTTGATAGTTTCCTAGGCGGTTACATGAACCTTTGAATTTTATTTTAAATAGGGTCCGAAAACAGTTTTTCTATCGTTTTGGATGTTATTTGAACAGGATTTATGAAACTATTTTTTGTTTTGGTGATGTGTCTTGGTAGTAAAGTAATGACCTCAACTTAGTCTGAAAAGTTTGGTCGTTACAATCCGAGATAGAATGAATTAAGGAAAAACTTCTTTTATCCTAGGGCATCTTGATGCAGCTAAGGCCCGAGATTGTGTATCATGTTCTACATGATTGTTTAAATTGGAAAGTCATCATTTAAAATGAAGTATATTATTATGTAGATCTACACTTCTGTCTTTCATCTCGAGACATCTTGGAGCATGGTATGCTCGATATTGTGTATCAAAATTTATACGATCATGTATCGTGCGTGTGTGATTGATTTATCGCGTGTTGACTGGGGTAATTTTGGTATTTTATATTGTGACTCTGTGAGTTTTTTCCATTTTCAAAATTATTCTATAGAGTATAAATATTTTGTAGAGTATAAATATTTTGTCGATCTGATATATTTTTGAAAAAACCCAAAATAAAACTTCTACTAATTTCTTAAAAATTTGGATCATACTTATTCACCAAACATTATGTCACATGAATTTATCTACATCCACAAACTTTAGGGTATGTTTGGGGTGGGGTTTTAGGAGGAAAAGGATTAGGAAATTGGGCCAAACCGTGTTTGGCCCAAGGATTATGATAAAGGGGGATTAGGGTTATCCTAATCCCTAAATAACCCTATCTTATCCTATTTTTACTTTTTTACAACTCTACATTACCCTACCCAAACAATCCAATCAAAAATTTATTATTGTTTTTTAAATTACTACAATCATAACTCTTCTCCCAAACACATATTACCATAACACTACTATCATAATCCCTCCTCCAAACACATACCATCATAACACTACCTTTCATATTTTCTCTCCCAAACACATATTACCACAACACTACCAATAATAATCTATTCCTCAAACACATATTATCATAATACTAGGATTATCATAATCCTAGAATTATTATAATCCTTTTCTTCCATAACTCTTTCCTTCCCCCAAACACACCCTTAATATTTAAGAACGAGAGTAATTGGCATTACCTTACCCAACCTCGCAATCGTATACTAACAAAATAAAAGATAATATATCACACAAATTATAAAAGTTCTAAATAATAAACTCTGCTTAATTTCTGAAATAAATTTTAAATAAATAAAAGAAACAGAACCCTAAACCCTCCTTCGTCTTCTCCTCACTCTCAACCGCTCCACCACCTTCTACGCCGGCCTTCCTATCGCCGCCGACACTCTCCGGTTCAGTGCTGTCGCAGCTTTCTGTCTACGGTTGGCATTGACTTTTTTTTTTTTTTACTCCTTTGTTGCTACTGGTATCCTCCCAATCTCAATGTCCTGATCGAATTTGATTCTAACCCACAGTTTGTTCATTCGAAGTTTTTCCGATATCCATGGCTGTCATTGCAAGTGCTGAAGATCAATCTCACAAGGCCCATAGGTCTCGTAAATCGGGTCCCAACGCAAAGAAGAAATCAGTGAATGATAAAGGGAAGAAGGAGGAAGTTTCTGAGAATGATAGAAAGCGGAATCCCAAGGTGATTAATTTGTTTCTTTGTTTGTTGGATTGTACTATCTATGCTCTTTTCCTTTTAGCTTATTTGTCATTTGGGGAACTAAGTGTTTCTCCCCTTGTCTATAGGCCTTTGCTTTTAATTCGTCAGTTAAAGCCAAGCGTCTGCAAGCTCGTTCTGTTGAGAAAGAGCAACGTAGGCTTCATGTTCCTGTAATTGATCGTTGTTATGGTGAACCGGCTCCATACGTTATTGTTGTACAAGGACCTCCCCAGGTGTGAATTTACTAGGGTAGATTACTTTGTATATTATGTAATTTGAGGACTTGAATCTCAAAGTTTATTTTTTCCTATTGTAGGTTGGGAAGTCTCTATTAATAAAGTCTCTTGTTAAGCATTACACCAAACATAATTTACCTGATGTTCGTGGGCCGATTACAATTGTGTCAGGTTCTCTCTGTTGGTTCCTATTGTTCGTTGACATATTTCAATATTCTGTTTTGCCTAATCTACTTTGAGTTTTGTGTTCTTCTCAACGTGTGTACAATTATGTTTTTTTTTTCAGGTAAACAAAGGCGTTTACAGTTTGTTGAGTGCCCAAATGAAATCAATGGGATGATTGACGCAGCAAAGTTTGCTGATTTGACTTTGCTTCTAATTGATGGTGCTTACGGGTTTGAGATGGTGAGATACAACTATTTCCCTCCTTTCATTTGTTTAATCTCTCAACCTGGAACTTGAAGATTATAGTGGATTAACTGAACTTTTTTTTTTAATTTTTTTTATACTGTTTGATCATCATCTCCTTACTATTGCTAACTTGGCACACTTCCTTCTCTCTCCTACTTCACAGGAGACTTTTGAGTTTCTCAACATTTTGCATAATCATGGACTTCCAAAAGTTATGGGAGTTCTCACGCACCTTGACAAATTTAAGGATGCAAAAAAATTAAGGAAAACAAAGCAGCGTCTTAAACATCGTTTTTGGACAGAGATACGTACTGGAGCAAAATTATTTTATTTATCTGGGCTTATACATGGGAAGTAAGCATATTCTTCAATCCTGTGTTGAAACATTTATTTTTGTTAGATTTCGTCATAATGCAGGAAATCTAATGTTTGTTATAGGTTGATATGCATTGTGATCAATAAGATTTTTAGATTCTCACATTTCCTTGATTATAACAGATACCCTAAACGTGAGGTACACAATCTTGCTCGGTTTATCTCTGTGATGAAGTTCCAGCCTCTGTCTTGGCGTACCAACCATCCATATGTTTTAGTAGACAGATTTGAAGATGTCACTCCACCTGAAAGAGTGCATAGAAACAATAAATGTGATAGAAATATCACACTTTATGGTTATCTTCGAGGTTGTAATTTGAAGTATGGAACTAAGGTACCACTTCCCTGGCCATTGGGTTTGCCATGATATGAGACTTACTGCATGTTTATGTGGGCCTTTTTTCTTTTTTTGTTGGGAAACAAATGTTACTGTTTACTACTGTGAAGAATAATGGTGAGGTGAGAGAATAACTGGTGTAAACACCAGGGGAAAAGCTGAAATTTCTTAATTATCAGACTTCATACTACATGGTGCCAAATATGTATAGGGAAATGATCTCACAATAACTCTGTTAGTTTAGGTTAACAGAAAGGAAATTTTAGAAATACTAAATGCTAAAACTTCATTAATTTTTTTAAGAAAATTTGCACACTTTGGCTTACTAGAATGCTCTTATTGTTTCTTGTTACTCTCAATAATCTCTTCCAAAATAATTTTTGAAGAAAATTTGTACACGTAGGTTTACTAGGATGCTTAGGAAGACAATCAACTAATCAATTTAGTCACCTCAACTTGTTTTGTATATTTCCTTACTTCCATAGCTTGAATCAGGTTCACATTGCTGGTGTGGGTGATTTTGAATTGGCTAGTGTAACCAATTTGGCTGATCCTTGTCCTTTGCCATCTGCTGCCAAAAAGAAAGGTCTACGTGATAAGGAGAAATTGTTTTATGCTCCTATGTCTGGGCTTGGGGATCTCTTGTATGACAAGGATGCTGTTTATATAAATATCAATGACCATTTTGTTCAGTATTCCAAAGTTGATGATGACAAAGACGTACTTACAGGAAAAGGTAATTTTCTTCCATTAATTTTCTGAGAAGTTTCTCGTGAGTGTGTAAAATTGCAAAGAAACACTGTACTGTCTTGACATGAGAACCCTACGTCTAAGTGCTTCATTGCTTGATGGGCATGTTTACTTGAAAATCTGTTTTCAACATCTTGGTAATTGTAGACCTGCAATAAAGCTTTTAGCAATTGGAGAGTGAAAAAGAAGGAGCTGAAACTTGCAAGCTTACGTTCTTTTGGTCTTTTTTTTTTCGGATTATATAGCTAGTATTTTTGTATTTTGCTTCTTAGGACATGTTCTTAGTGTAATCTTTTTACCAATGGGATTGTGTTTTATTTGTGGTTTCGAAGAATCGTCTTCTTGACACTTCCTTTGCAAACTATAACTTTAAAGTCCGCTCCTTATTTCTTCTGCATTACTATTTTAGACTTCAGTTTTAATATAGCACATATTTTGCATATTAGCTGCCATGCTTTCCACCATCTCTTTTGAAGTAACTCTTATGATATCATCAGGTAAGGATCAAGATGTGGGTGAGGCTTTGGTGAAGTCTCTCCAGAGCACAAAATATTCAGTTGATGAAAAGTTAGAGAAGAGCTTCATTTCTCTTTTTGGGAGACAACCTGACAACTCATCTGGAGCTAGGAATGATGCAAACAATACACTTCAGAATTCAAATGGGATTCATGAAATTGAGTTGTCCGAGCAATACCAGCCTGGGTCTCTGAATGTTGATAGGCCTGGTGTGGCACATGATGCCGATGATTCAGAGTCTTCAGATGAAGATGACCTTAACAAGAGAAAGGCTAAATTTGAAAATGTGGGCACTGATGATGAAGAATATAATGATTTATTAGATGAGAATTCCCCGGTTGAAAACCATATGAAGGAACATGTTGAATTTCATGAAGGGAGGTTTAGGAGGAAAGCTGTTTTCGGAAATGATGTCGACTCTGATGATCTCATGGTAATGTAACTGATACCAAATTCATAATGTCTTGGTGCATATCAAGCTGAAACCTCTGTACAAGGTGTAGATGAGTTGCCTTGCAGAGGTCAAACAAACTAATATGAGAAAGGCAACTTTTTCTAGTGTTTATTGTTTTACTCTTTGTGGCATCATATTAATTAATCCCCTGTTATAGCTCTTTCTTTGCCACTCTCTATCTTATGGCTCATTGGCCACTGCTTTGTTTCATATGGACCATCCATTTAGTTTTGCTCAATGTGCCAAAAAATAGAACGTTGATAGTGTTCTCATGTTTTTTTATGTCATCATAGGATTCAGATGAAGAAGGTGATGATGGCGATGACAGTGATGTTAATGATCAAAAAATGTCGGATGATGATGAAGGTGATGAGCAAGACGGTATTTTTCTTGTAAACAAGCTATATGCAAATGTTTTTATCCATTGATGATTTACCAACTTATTACTCGAGTGTAGATGCTGGCATGGGTAACACATCAAAGTGGAAAGAGCCTTTGAGTGAAAGGACCAGGTCTAGGCAACATTTGAATCTCATGAAACTTGTGTACGGAAAATCCACGGATATATCTACTACCTCAAGCAATGAAGCACATGATACTTCTGATGAAGAAAATGATGGGGGTGATTTTTTTACGCCTGTAGGCAGAATAAATAAGGTTCACTCTTTACTATTTTTTTAAAATAGTGTTTCCTTTTTATTAGATTTCATGTCTTCATGTATTGTTTTTCTACTTATGTGAATAATGACTGCTTTCTTAACTTTTAAATATATTGATAATGACAGAACGACAGTGAGGTAGTGGATGGTGAAAATGCCAATTCTGAGGATTGTTCCAAACATTTCAAAATTTCCAATGATCTTGATATCGAAAGCATACGTGACCGATTCGTCACGGGTGATTGGTCGAAAGCTGCTCTCAGAAATAAATCTTCTGAAGTCATTGAAGATGATGATAGTGTTTTTGCTGATTTTGAAGATTTAGAAACTGGTGAGAAGTATGAGAGTTATCATGCTGAGAATACTACTGATGCAACGGTTCAAACAACAGAGGACTCAACAATTGAGGAGCGCAGGCTTAAAAAGCTTGCTCGTCGTGCACAGTTTGATGCTGAATATCCTTTTGATGATGTTTATTGTACTCTTTTATTTTTCCCACCCTCCTTTTCTTTTATGAAAAGAATAAAATTGGGTTTTTGCTTTTTTTTTTTTAAATGCCCCATTCAAATCTTGTCAATACTACGACAACTTTGGTGTAAACAAAAAGTCTAATTTTTTATTGTTAGTGATATACAATTAAAATTGCTTCGACCACTAGACTAAGCTTTTGGATGAATTAATCATTTAAGATGGTATCGGAGCAGGTGGTCCAGGACGTCCTGTGTTCAAGCCCTTGCATTGTTGTTTCTTCCCCAATTAAAATTGATTTTTCCTTGTTGACCCTTTCAAATATTTCAGCTCACAAGTGAGGGGACTGTTAGTGATATATAATTAAATTTTGCCTTCAACCACAAGCTTAAACTTTTGGATGAATTGGTGATTAAGATTTATCTTGAGGCAAGAAGCGTTGGGAAAATGCGAGTACAAGGTCTTAAGGAATTCTTCTACCCTTTTAACTTTCTTAACTAATATCTCTTTTTCTATTACAATTAAAACTCTCACTCTCGGGTACACCTCTTTCTCTGTGATTCTGTTGTTTAATTATATTCGTTTTATAGAAAAGTTAACTTGAAATTGGAGTTCTTTTTCCCTCCTTATTTTCTTTTCAAGAGTTGTTGGATCCTTAATTTTCACCTACATATGATGGATCTAAGGTAGCAGAGGATGGAAGTGATAAAGAAGATGAGGCCAATGGAAGTGACTATCACGACAAGGTAACCGTTTGGATTGACTTGAGAAAAATGTTTTTCAAAAAACTGATTTTTATTTAAACTCTTTTATAAAAAGGGTTCAAAATACCCTTCAAAAGCTATTTTGGGTGGCTGTCAAGCAATACATTTTTTTCAAAATGACTTATTTTTTATTTGAAAATGTATTCCATACACACTCTAAATCTACCATCATTATTTCAAGAAATATTTCATGCATGACCTAATGCTCCATGCTTGATTGTTTCAGATGAAGGAGGAAATAGAAATTAGGAAACAGAGGAATAAGGCTGAACTTGATAATATTGATGAAGCCTTCCGATTGAGGATTGAGGGATTCCAATCTGGGACATACGTAAGATTGGAAGTTCATGGTGTTTCTTGCGAGATGGTCGAACATTTTGATCCTTGCCAGCCTATTTTGGTTGGAGGAATTGGTCCTGGGGAGGACGATGTTGGATACATGCAGGTAAAACATTTTTTTTGATAATCTTTTTTGCTTTATTTGATTATTTTACATTCCTTTCTTTTGTGTCATACTTATAAGTTGTTGATCTCTTGTTCTCTCCTTTCTAAGTTACTGACAACATAATTTAACAGTAGAAGGGGTGGTGCAACCTGATACAAAAAGCAAGTAAAAAAGACAACATTTTCAATCAAATAATAGAGCTTCCCCCTTGGTTTTGCTTCAAATTTTTTCATGCCAAGTATATCATGGAAGAACACTACGAACACTCAAATTACCTATTCCTCAACCACCCAATTCAATTAATTTAGAAAGAACGTCTGCATCTAACCAGGTGAAAATCTGCACCCTCCTTCACTCCCTTCCAAATAGAGGGGACCTTAACTAATGATAGGAACAGGCAGGAATCCCGTTATGCATAGGGTTGTCCACTCATCATGCCCATGGGACTTGCTACTCCATTAAGGCAGAGAATCTTTTTTTAGGCTGGAAATGGGGGAGGGAGTTGCGGAAATATCTTAGTGAGTTAAATGATGACGTGGACAAGAATTATATCCCACATTCTTGCTATCGCTCTTTACCTGTTTGCGAATTTGATATGTCTGAACCAAATGGTTGAACGTTTGACTACGTAAATGGATAATTAGATAAGTTGATAAGCAATTATTTTGTTTTAGTAAGTCTTAGAAATTTCACCTTAAGGTGATTCTTCATGGGATATTAATCATTTTAAATTATTTTCAGTGGAATATTAACTACATGAGGAATGAAGAGGACCTAATCCTCGCCCTGAATCCTCCATTAAATTTAATGAGGATAATTTTAGTTATGGAGAAACAAATGGGGGTCTGGCTTCACTCACTTGTGAACCCTTCCACCTTTGGAAAAAAATGCCTTCGAAGATTATAGTGACTTTTGAACCCTTTCATCCCCTGGGTTCAAGAAGTAAAGACAATGGACTATGTCCAAAGGGAATCTGAGATAAAGAGGTGAGGAAAGAGGTCCCTTCAAACCTAGCACAAGATGGCCAGTAGAGATCAATGTAGCTTGTATGCAAATAATGTGATAGACCTCCAATTGTAATGCAATATCATAAAAAGGGTAGGAAGGGGAAAGCAATAGTTTGTGGGAGTATGGCTCATGTTGCTTAGCTGGTGATATGCTGGAGACAGGTGGAGTGAAGGAGGGACCACTTCAGTAGAGTGGTATTATTAGGGAAGATAGGAAAAAGGGAAGCCAGTTATTTTGGTTATGTTGTTAGGGACACTTCTCGAGAGTAAGAGAGTAGTAGTTGTTCATAGTTCCATTGGTGTTCATAACTTTCCTTAGGATGATTGTTTGTTCAATAAAGACTTCCATTGAGATTCCTATCAGATTGGTATAAGAGCAAAATCCCCGAGGAAAATTTATAAAATGGTGCAAAAGAGATTAGAAGAAAAGATGGAAGCATTGGAACAAGAATTATCAACAATTAGAGTTGGTAAAAAACTACCTGCAATTGAAAAGAATTTGGCAATTGGCATCCTTAGCCAAAAACATTGAGCGATTGAGTGGGCATTCAAAGAAGCAACAGAAGATGCTAACTAAAACACGTTCGACGACATCTGCAATAATTGAAGAATCAACAAGTAAGAAGGATGTTGGAGAGAATTCAAGAGAATCAGGTGATTTGTTAACAACTGGTAAAATTAGATGTAAATGATGTGGTTCAAGATCGTAGCTAAGTTTAAGAAGGTTGAAATGCAGATCTTCAACAGAGTTGATCCGTATTCATGTTTTTTTTTTCGAGTAGATAGATATTTATAAATACACAAATTGATAGAATGGGAGAAAACGATTGTACAAGCGATTAGTTGATGACTGTAGTGGTGATTGAAGAACACTGAAATCTTTTTGATAAATTGGTTGCACCGTTACCGAAGGAAGTTTTGGAGGAGACCTTCATGAATGGGCTTAAGCCGTTGTTCAAAGTTTGAAATTGGTGTTGGGAACCAAATGGGCTTGCTCAGCCTTAGATGTTGAAATTGGCCCAACGAATTGAAAATCATGAGATAAATCGAAAGGAAGTGGGCTTGAGTGCGCAAGGAGGAGGTAAGGCCCAAAACTTATACCTAATGTTTCAATAGCAATAAAAGAGGGAGGAATCAGTGGAAAGATAAATGAAATCACTGCGATGCGAACAATCACGTTACACGGGGCGACAACAATGGGAATTCAAAGAGAAGGTCTGATGAGGAGGCTATCTGATGCGAAATTTCAAGCTAAAAGAGAGGAAGGTCTATGGTCCGATGACGAAGCTATCTGATGTGGAAGTGACGATTGGAGGTTTAATTTTGAGGATACTTTTCTTCCACCGGAACTGGGAGGGTATGTAATGACTGCACACTTTGGAAGATACTATGATTGGCGAAACTTGTTAATGACCTTATGTTAAGGGGAAAGAACAATCAAATTGAAAGGAGATTCAATTCTAACAAAAGCACAGGTGAGTCTAAAAAGTATGATAAAATCGTGGACTGAGGCGGATCAAGGATATTTGATAAAATGCCGTTCGATGGAGATGGAAGGGGAAATATCGTTGACTGAGTGGTATGGGATAGAGGAGGTACACACCGTATCTCAAGCTATTTCTACTCTACTGCATCAGTTCGAGGATGTGTTTCAGATGCCTGAAGAATTACCTCCACGAAGAGAGATTAAACATCATATCCATTTGAGAACGGGAACGAATCCGGTAAATGTTCACCTTTATAGATATGCTTATTATCATAAAGAAGAAATGGAGAAGTAGTAGAGGAAATGTTGACTTCGAGAATTACAAGGCCAAGCACAAGTTCTTATTCTAGTCTGGTTTTGTTGGTACAGAAGAAAGATGGAGGTGTAGATTATAGAACCTTAAACAACGTGATCATACTGGATAAATTTCCTATACTAGTAGTGGAGGAGTTGTTTGATGAATTAAGGTGTGCTACCATGTTTTCTAAGATCGACTTGAAGGCTGGCCATCATCAGATCAGAATGCATTCTGAAGATGTTGAGAAGACTGCATTTTGGACACACGTAGGACACTACAATATGATAGAAAGGGTAGGAAGGGGAAAGCAATAGTTTGTGGGAGTATGGCTCATGTTGCTTAGCTGGTAATGAGGAGACAGCTGGAGTGAAGGAGGGACCTCTTTAGTAGAGGAGTAGTATTATTAGGGAAGATAGGAAAAAGGGAAGTCAGTTAGTTGGTTATGTTGTTAGGGACCTTCTCGAGAGTGAGAGAGTAGTAGTTGTTCATAATTCTATTGGTGTTTGTAACTTGCCTTGGGGTGATTGTTTGCTCAATAAAGACTTCGATTGAGATTCCTATCATAATGCTAACTAACAAACTTTCTTTTTTCCCATTAATCTTGAGAAAATGTTCTTTAGGTTAATAAAATAATTCTCTATTCCTTAACAAATAAAGATCGTGTTATCATCAGACTAGTGGCAACTGGCAAGAGGGCAAATTTCTTCCCTACCCACGTGAAAGCCCCAATCATCTTCCTATGACTAGTGGAAATCAACCTGCTAAGGACTTCAACAAGTACAAGGCAGAAAAAAGGAGAAAGGAGAAAGGTCCTCTTGTCTAAGAGTCTTGAATGCTTGGATCCTACTCCTACGTTTACCATTAACCAAAATGGCAAAATTACAGTTCCAAATCCAAGATTTCCCAAACCACAATTTTAACATTGCAAAATAGTTAAGAAATTATTAGGGGTAACACTTTCCAGTTTATCAAATTTAGTAATTGGGAATTTAGAAAACCAATCATGGGAGATGAGGAATCCATCTATGAGGATACACGGGTATATGTGAATTTTTTTGTCATTTTCTTGTTTTTGTTTCATTCGAACAGCCAAAATAGACCAAATAAATGTAAAATCTAGGATCGTTGAGACTTAAAGAGGAATGTTAACAGGGAAACGTTCAGCTACCTTGTTGAACAATATCAGGTAATGGTTCTTTTCACCAATTTGTCCAAGATCCATCTAGCAAGCAAGATTACAATTCCTTTGAGCACCTAGCTTCTCTAGACCAAGACCACCAAGGTTCTTTAGCTCTCCTCAGAACTACTTTCTACTTGTTGCTTGGGAAGTGAGGGCCATTTACTCCAGATAGCCAGAACATAGTCATCTCAGCCAAATGAAATAGGGGAAAGAGATAAGCACCTCCAGGTTACCAACCATATCTTGTATTATGAAGTTAGTATTGTTCCAAAGGAATAAGATGGCCTAAAAGGAGCCCTACCAAGCCAAGAGAAGCAAAACAAATGTCTTTGGAGCTTCAAAAAAGATTTGTGATAAATCAATCAATATGGTGAAGCTTGGTTTTATGGAAGATGAACAAGCATGTGTTCACTAGATGGCATCTTCAACGTAGGCTCTTTCCCAGCTACGTATTATTTCTTTGGATAGAACTAAGAATCATGGGAATTTGAGGGTTTCCCATATTGTCAGAGGAGCTCACTTCTCGTATTGTCAGAGGAGCTCACTTCTTGTTTTAGTTGATTGATGGCTGTAAATTGAGAAAGCTCCTGGATGCTCTCACTCTCTTTCTTGGGATCTCAATCATTGAATTTAAGTTTTTTTGTAGATGGTCTATCTGAGAAGGCAAGCATGAGATAAAGATTGTTATTCTGGAATTAGGTCCTCTGGCACATCATTCTCTATAAGAGTAACCAAGCAAAGTTCACAAGTCCTATAAGGGGCTTCAATGTTTTTTGCTTGTTCTTAAGGTTGAATAATTTCTTCTCTAAAAGAACTTCCGGTTGCACCATAATTGACTGGCTTTATGTTTCTCTACTCTAGTAGGTTTAAATAGAGGTTGAGCTGTTAAATGTTGACTCATTATATTTAATACAAGTGTGTTTGATTGGTTAAGGGGTTATCGATTCTAATTCATTTGTTAGTCTTTCCATGAGTGTCTTGTATCCTGTCTCTTTAAATTTTTTGTCTTTTATTCTTTGTGTAGTTTTCTCATGAGAAGTAGATATACTGAGATTGAAGTTCTTGTCCAATTGCTCTATTATGTCCTTCATTCCAAGATAAGGGATTTGTTTATTTTTGAAAAAGTTATGTAAGTGTTCTTCATTCACCAAGTTGTCTTGCTATAATATCAGGTCAGACTAAAACGACATAGGTGGTATAAGAAGGTACTGAAAACTAGAGATCCATTAATTTTTTCTATTGGATGGAGACGGTACCAGAGTACCCCTGTTTATGCAATTGAGGATTCAAACGGGAGGCACCGCATGCTTAAATATACACCTGAGCATATGCACTGTCTAGCAATGTTCTGGGGTCCTCTGGCCCCTCCTAACACGGGAGTTATTGCTGTTCAAACTTTATCTAGCAACATTCAGGTATTCTTTTCAATTATAAATGAGAAATCAGCATATTTTGATAGATAATCAAGTAGGTTTACGTAGATACCATCTGAAGCCTTTTGATTTGCTGTGAAATGATGAGCTGTGAAAATGAATTGAATATGCATTATAATATTTATCTTTCCAACAAGTTTGTCTCATGACCGTTTCAGCTGTTTGGATTAGATTAGGCCTGCAATGCTACCTTTCCAAGTTTTTATTGCAATGTTTTGTTGACATTTTTCAAGCTCTTATATAGCTTTTTTATGGTTTCTCAGACATCATTCAGGATAGCGGCAACAGCTACTGTGCTCCAGTCGAATCATGAAGAACGGGTGGTCAAGAAAATCAAACTAGTTGGGTATCCATGCAAAATTTTTAAGAAGACAGCACTTATAAAAGACATGTTTACTTCAGACCTTGAAATAGCTCGTTTTGAAGGTGCCTCTGTTCGAACTGTCAGTGGTATCCGGGGTCAGGTCAAGAAGGTATGTTTGTTTGAAACAGAACCTTTTTTATGTTGTTTTTCCTACTCTCCCATATTGTTTTTTCTTTTTCTTTTGTATTGTGTGTATGACAGGAAATGCTCATGTATCTCACCTTGACGTGTCCAGACCTCCATCTTTTTTGTGGTTATATATTCTTTTATAGTCTGCTTGCTAAAGTGTGACTATTGATCCATAAACTGGCATCTGTCTATACTGTGTGAATGATCGGTTCTTATGATTTCTCATGATGAAAGTTGTTTCTTGATGAGCCAAACTGAAACCTGGCTTGTTGATCGGTTAAACAAATAAGCCTGGCATTAAGAGCATTTCATTGTGAATTTTTTTGTAGTAGCTTGAATAAATATATATTTCTGACGAAGTAGTTAAGTATTTGCCTACTTATCCTTTGATTTACTCTTCCTAAAGGGTTACCATTTCATAGGATCCTTTCCTAACTACTATAGGAGTAGTTAGTTTAGTAGAGACGTATGGGCCTGTACGTATGGGCCTGTTAATCTTATAGATGAATTGTTAGATGTCATATGGAGCAAGCTGAAGCCTCATAAAAGCATAATGGGGTTCCATGTTTGAATAGCGCTTGACAAATCCTAGCTTAATTATGTTCAAATTTCTAATATTTTGTTGAAGTTAATTTTTATAGTATTGTGAATTTATTGATTTAGCCCCACCCTCGTGGTAGTGTTGGACCCTTGGAACAATGTAAACATTGATATACTTCAATGGATAGTTAATATCCTGTTTCTCTAACCATTACTGTCTAATATTATCTCCAGGCTGCAAAAGAGGAGATTGGTAACCAGCCGAAAAAGAAAGGAGGACCACCCAAGGAAGGAATTGCTAGATGTACCTTTGAGGACAAGATTCGGATGAGTGACATAGTTTTCCTGCGTGCATGGACTAAAGTTGAAGTTCCTAAATTCTACAACCCGCTGACAACAGCATTGCAACCCCGTGATCGAGTATG
The DNA here is from genome assembly GCF_025177605.1 of Cucumis melo. Taxonomy (NCBI): domain Eukaryota; kingdom Viridiplantae; phylum Streptophyta; class Magnoliopsida; order Cucurbitales; family Cucurbitaceae; genus Cucumis; species Cucumis melo. The sequence goes on along the minus strand of NC_066857.1, from coordinate 13,790,370 downwards.
GCAAGGGATGAAAACTGTGGCCGAACTTAGGAAAGAACATAATCTTCCCATTCCTGTGAACAAGGATTCACTCTACAAGGTAACATCTGGCAGGGAGAAAAAGATTTTGGTTATCGAGTTTCCATCTCTCTCATTTTGTGTTCAGATTGTCATGATGATGTCCATCCGTCTGTCGTATTTCAAAAAAAGTTTTCTTTTACGATTGCAGCCAATTGAGAGGCAGAAACGGAAGTTCAATCCACTGGTAATTCCCAAATCATTGCAAGCAGCCTTGCCATTTAAATCAAAACCAAAGAACACACCTAGTCAGCTGAGGCCACTTCTCGAAAAGCGAAGAGCTGTCATCATGGAGCCTCGCGATCGGAAAGTTCATGCTCTTGTTCAGCAGCTTCAACTTATGAGACATGAGAAAGTAATGCATTCCTAAAGCTTTTTGATTCCTTATCATAAAGTGTATGTTCCACAACTTCTAATCCACATTCCTTCAAATTTGTTTCCTTTAGATGAAGAAACGAAAGCTCAAAGAAGAGAAGAAGAGGAAAGAGCTGGAAGCCGAGCATGCCAAAACCGAGCAGTTGTCTAAAAAGCGGCAAAGAGAAGAACGACGGGAGAGATATAGAGAACAAGATAAACTGAAGAAGAAAATTCGAAGAAGTGAATGAGACTTGTCGATATTAATTGCTTGGTGCGTGGCCTTGTTACATAATTGAGATTCACCCAATAGGTTCGTCAAATATATTTATTTAGAGATTTTTCTACATGTATCTTAGAAGTAGTTAAGTGATTTTTCTGCAAGCACCCTTTTGAGTGCTTTAGAATTTTCAAATCACTTATGCATATCACATGACCAAGCACCAAGAAAATTTTGTATAATGCTTTTAATGATATAATTTTCTTTTATTATTATCCTTTAAGTTATGTCAAACTTTGTAATCATGTTGAAATGACGAAATCCATTATGAATGTTTGTAAGTTGCAAAATCTTTCCACTGTTACATATTTAGGTTTATTTTTTATTCTTACAATCTATCTGGGGACAAGTTCCAGAGTTTTACATTTGTACTCTGATTAATTTTTAACTTTCATTTAGATGGATTCTACGTATTTTCATATTTTTGTCTTCGTTCTGAGTTTGGCAAATATATGTTAAATAAATTAACATTTTTGTTATATCATAAAAATTAGTGAATATGAAAAAAATATAAACAATAAATAACTCAGATATTTCAAAACCTACTTCTTTTATATATATATATATGTGTGTGTATATATAAATAGATAGAAGTTTGAAGTTTGTCTATTTGGTCTAAGACATTTATGTCCCACGTTTTCTAAATGCTTTTAAATGGTCAACTTTAACTTAACAGAATGTTTATTAGATCGTTAAGTGCAGATGTGGACAATAGTCATGTAGCAGATGTGGGCATTAGTCATTTTTGTGTGACTGTGTAAATTATATTGACTGTAAGGCTTTTATTTTAGCAGAATCATTGCATGTTTGCCAAAACCATCTAATCCAATCCACTCTCACTACCCACATCCTTCGCCGTGAGTTCTGCAAACTCTGTCAAATCCAGTGAAATCTTTTAAGTAAGATATCACTAGTCTCAACTTCAGCACATTTCCGACTGCATGATTCAGTCTTCGAACTAAAACTGCAAAGTAACCATGTGCTAACTTGTTGCGCATTTAAATAAGCAATTCTAAATTTTAAACCAAGTTCTAGAACAAGGATTCTATTTCCCACATCCAGTTTGTTCAGAATCAAACATCCATAGACCACATGGTCGGGTAGATTTTCTATGCAAAAGAAAACAGAATTGGTAGAACCAAATAAACAGAACAGAAGGTAAAGAAAATCCGGCAAATAACAGAAAGAGCTCTGCATTAAAGACTACCATGCCTAAATCATGAGTGATTGAAGGTTGCAATCTTCACTATTCAGAATGCCGTCAAGGTATCAAGTGAATCACCTTATTCCATTCCAACTTGACAAACACATTCAAGAATATTTATGACCGACGCAATTCAATTAGCACCATGAGAAACTTCAATCTTGTAGTGGACTGAGCATGAAGTTATCTAGAATGCAGCAGTCCAAAAATGACTTTACACGGTCCAAAAACTTCAATCTCATAAACCAAAAGTGCATTTTACCCTAAATATAATCATCAAACACAGAAAATCTCTAAAATTGTGAAGAAGGAAAAAAAGTCACCACTGTGTTCCAAAAAGAATAAATAGATTTAGATAATCAAACACCACAAACAAAATGAGATGAAAATAAAATATAAAATGAAAAGGAATCATTTTAGTTAAATGTGAATTAGGCTTCTTTCTGCCTCATTCAACATGATCTGGGCCACAGGTTTGGCTGCACCACGTCCAATTTGCTTGGTCGTCTTGATGCAAGGCGACTGACTCGTGCTCTCCATTTTACCTTCATCTTCTCTTTTTTCTTTTTCTCAAACTCTTCGAATATTTGCCTTAGAGATGTCTAAGGTGAAGCTCCAATCATCGGATTGGTTGGTTGGCTTACCTCCAATACTTCAATATCCTTGACGCCTTGCTTCTTCATTGTCTCGTTTGGTAAAAGGTCAACTTGTTAACATGATCTTGGTTTCGACGAGTAACCATTGATGCTCTGCTCTCAACTTCTAGCTGGCTTGTAGAAGATTTCGTGTTGATCTTTAAAGCCATTTATAAGGCTTTGGAAGAAGTAAAAGATCTTAAAGGTCACTGAAGTAGAAAATCGAAGTGCTTAAGGAAAGCTAAAACAAAAAATTGTCCAAAAATTTTAAACTTAACGTTTTCCTGATAGATCTATAGAGAAAAAAAATTAGATGCTTGACACTAGGGTTTAGGGTAATGATGGGGAGTTTTAATTGAGAAATGATTTGCGGTGGAAACTCAGAATCCTAGTTATCCCAACGTTTTCAAACGTTTGAGATTCTAACATGCGTTGGGGACAATCCAATGCATGTAAGCCGTTTGAACTTCCATTGCTTAGGATGCGAATTCAAAAAACTTTAACCTACAAATGTTCACAAAAACCAACTTTCTTCTTCTTCTTTTTTCAAAAACTAAACGACCAAGAAAAGAAAATCACAAGTATAGAACAAAGAAATCTATCAATTCAATGTCTAGTAAGAAAACAAACAAATGCAAAGCAAAACAAACAATTTAAATTTTAGAGGTACCCTAAGTGCAATTTACTTGTAATGTGGACGTCCTTTATATGCAGTTACTTCATGATGCGTCTGTGAGGTTGATGGAGCACTATTTTTTTTATCAACGCTTCCTCCATAATATGCTTTCAGCTTTTGACTAGCTCTACCGCTTCATGTCGAAATATAGCTTTTATGAGGTAAGGACCAATCCACCTTGATTTCAATTTTCCTGGAAAATACGTAAACACGAGTTAAAAAGTAATATATGTTGTCCAATGTAAAACTCACGCTTTCTGATGCAACCATTGTTGGGTGGTGTTTATAAAGATACAATGGTATGCATTAAGTGATATGCATAGGTGGTTATGTGATACAAGTTTTTCTAGTCCAATCCAAGTGTAAACTAGACTAGGTCTTGGTAAGTCCAAGGTCGAACATAGAGAATTTTGCTGTAAACGTGAGTTATTGTTACTGTTTTTGCTTGTAAGATTTCGTGTGTAATGCCAAAAACTTGCTTGTATTCTCTTACGTAATATGCATTACAAAATTTATTTGTGGATGTATCACGAAAAGTTCTAATAATGCAACTAAATTGGCGTTAAGGTTAGGGTTATACAATAAAAGATGCATGTAGAAGTATACTAATCCTAATATTTACATAGAGGATTTTGTAGAAGGTGGAATGGAATGGAACGATTATGGAATGTGAACTAATTTGCATTAAGAAAGATAAAAGAACGTCTTCATCTTTTTGGCAATTTAAGCCATACGAGATGCATCTTGATGCGATATTGATCATTCAATCATTTTATATTTACGGCAAGCAACCTCTCGGCGCCTAAACACCACATTTGTTCTCCTTTTGAAACGAAAATGATTGGAGGCAAAATGCCAGAATGAAGTTTATTTATAAACTCCCTTCTGTGCATGTTTAGTAAGGTCTTTGCTACTTACTCTCTCGAGCAGTTGGCGACCAACACTTAATTCCTTCTCGCGACTATAACCAGGTGATAAAGTTAATTTCAAGCCAAATACGATGAGTCTTATAATTAAAGAACCCTTATCAAGCACAAAATCACATACTTAAACTACTAACAACACTTCAATGGATAAATATGCATTGTATTGATAAATGTAGGCCTCTCGACCATGAGAACAACACAATCATACCATACATCAAAAGATACAAAATGGACAGTAAAGAAATTTTTCGAGCTGCAAAATACATTGTCATGCATTTCTTGGCTCTTTTACAAGTTAGGGGAATGGTTGGTGAGCTTCTCTCTCTAATCTCTCTCTAAGCTCTCACTCAGAAGTTGACTAGGGAAGAGGTGGAGGAAGAGGAACTTCTATAGATGGGGAATTATTCTAAAACTTTCTTTCCACCGGCCTCCTTAAGGAAGACCCCCTTCTACACTTGTTCATGGTGAACTTGGAGATACTTATAGGCATACTTAGATGGTAAATTAATCACACGATGCTGCACATCCGTCCTTGCCTATAAATGATAGCTAGAAAGTAGTCATTTCTTGTCACATCAGCTTCAACTATCACTCTTCTCTTTTAGCGAATTGTCTTGCGTGATGTGTTGACATCTCGTCTTACGATTGTAAATCGCCAGACAACTTGCTTATCACTAAGTTCTTACTCGTGATCTTCTTGAGAGTTGCTTCATTTCTTTTTTTTTTTTCGCCATCTCGCATGTAAAAAGCTTAGAAGCATAGTTAATTAGGCGTGGTGACTTACGTAAGCTATATTCTCTTAACATTATAAATTTATAGTAAAAGCTACGCATTTTGGTTCTTTATCTTGTGTTTTGACTCTATTATTTTACCTAAAAGACCACAATAACTTGTATTTTTACAAGTTATCAATTACTCTCTTGCTAAGTACTCGATGTTGAAAATAATGTTGATGTTGATGAAGAATGAAACTGTGCTATGCTGCTTAAAATAAGATGTGATGGATGGATTTAAGGTGACCTAGAACTTTATAATGTAACTTATGCCTCCAAATACTAATTAAGACAAGCATCTTTTTGATGCTTCATGTCACAAATGGTCTATTTCTAGATACAAATGTTGTATATAATGTAATAGGCCTATTTTTATTTCTAAGTTGGCGTGTATCTTTAATTGACTAGGTCTCTGTGTCACTGAGACTCTTTTGAGCAGTTAACTACCATTATGTAACTCAATCTTTCATTGCGTTAGGTGTGGTTTTCACCGCATAGATAAATTAAAATAACTACATCTTGCACATTCTTAATTAAGGATTGCATCTACCCTTTTGCATCACAATAGATCTAGCTACTCATGCAACTAAATAAATGAAATACAAAGATGGATAAAACAATGGGTTGCTTATATTGATAAAAGAAGTCATTACACTCCTCAATAGCTAATACAAGTAATATGAACAAAAAGGTGTAGATGTAAACAATACAGAAAAAATGGGTATAACTTCCAATTTCTTGGTTTACAAAAGTAATCTCGGGTTGATGAAGTTCTGGACTTGGAGGATGATGGAGATTTTGATGTCTGAAGAATTATGGACAACGTTTTGCTTTTGTTCCAGCCCCCCTTTCCTTCCCTTCTTTGGATGTATTTATAGGCTTCTGACACTCAAAGCCTACTACACATTTTCGTGTTTTTCGGTGCCCATTTCTAAGCTACATAGGTCTCTCCATGTTTTGGAATTCATGCACCGCCTCAGGCTTCAACGCTTTATAAATATGCAGTGATGAGCATGATCTTTTGAATGCTTTTTAACTCTTTGCTCAATGTTGATCTTGTCAACAACTCTTTACTGTATACATTTTAAACATGCGTTGGCACTTTCTTGCTTTGGCGTTGAGTTGCATATTTCTTCTTTTAACACAATCCTGCAAAGATGAATACCCCAGAGTCATAATATCCATGAATCAAAGCATTGTAAACATGTAAACGCATTGCAAGAAAATTACAAAATGTCAGTGTTTTTGATGCATTTCCTAATTATTTTTCACTATTTATTTTGAATAAATGAAAACTTGTACTACATGTTTATCATTTGTAAACCAGCAACTCATATATAGGAAGCACTTTTATCGCATAATGCTATCCTAATCACCTACTAAATCAACCACTCAGAGCTAACATGACATAACCATGAATAAACATTTCACACAATCCTCAACAACCAAGTTTTTTGGCACTGTTGTCGGGGAATTTCTTTTTCAAAATTAGAGAAAAAGTTTTTACTTCAATGTGTGGTCTACCCATACAAATGTGTTTTGCCAGAATTCTTAGTGTCACCCATTAGAGCATTTAGATGGAGAAGATTTTTTGGAGGGGTGATGGCCATAAGACCAGACGTAGTGAACTTGTTCTATAAATGATACATTAGCGAAGAGAAACACTACGCGATGGCCAAGGGGAAGAAGGTCTATTTAGGACCTGATGAGATCAACACGTTGTATAGTTTGGATGATAACACTATTGGACACATGATATTTAAAAATTCAATGAAGCAAGATAAGGAGGACGTGTTGAAAAGAGTGGCCTAGCCATGTACACAGTGGGACATACTAACTCTTCCCGCACAACTTAAATATTGAGGCTCACGTTTAGTTAGTTTTTGTTAAGAAGAAGATCATGCCTACACGCCACGACAACATCATCTCCCTGAATAAAATCATGCTTCTTTACTATATTATGGAGGAGATCCTGGTGAATGTGGGGGAGATAATCTACAAGCATATCCTTGCATGGGTCAAGCATCCTCACAGCGCGAGACCCTTCCCACACTTGATTGAGCAATTATGTATTAAGGCATGTCTGGCATTAGAGAAATCTTCTTAGATAGCGGTGAAGGATGGGATATGTACCCCGCCTAGCCTTCGTCGCATAATTGCTCTCCCCAGAAACAAGGCAAAAACCAAACGCCTAAAGTCCAAGAAAAAAGGACAAACAAAGGTAGTTGAGGAAGTGGAGATAGAAGAAGAAGAAGAAGATGAAGAAGAAGAGAGAGAGGATATATGCAAGTCTCACTGAAGCGAAAGAGAAAAGGCGAGGAGGCTTGAAGTTCGAATAAAAAGATAAGACTTATAGCCAAGGATGCTAAGGACCCTTTGTCTTTCGCATTAACCACTATGCTCTAAGACCAAACGCTTAAAAAGCCAACTCGCCCCCAAATTCCAAAACTACAAAGGCCAAGATCATAAGTTCACCATTTGGAACGCCACCACCCACCACCTCCATCAACTCGAAATCCAACACCCTCAACATCCAAAACCAAATCGCCTAGCCCTCATGCAAAATCCAAACCCATATTACCTCAGTGCGGCAAGAGGACACTCCTCAAACTCTTGTCGCAACCTTGCTCGATCCAACCACAAAAGAAAACCCTTGCCTTGACGATTCCCTAAGTAACTAAGGGGACGATACATTCCAGGACCTATTCCAAGACTCCATTTGTGACCCTTTAACGTTTATTGACGATGCGTTTAGGGCGTCGGAAGACACGACACGAACCCCTATTGTGTCACCAAGCAAGGAAGCCCTAAAGAAGGTGGTTGATAACCCATTCCTCAAAGGAAAGCAAATTGCCTCTGAGGAAGCTGGCGAGACGCACCTCCCTTAGCTGCTAAAGGAAACACTTAAAGCCTCAATGTAAAACGTCAAGCAAAAGGAGACGACAAAGGATGAGGAAGATGATGATGAGTGCCTCTTTAAGTTCATCAATGAAAATGTTTGTAAACCACTCGAAAATGGATTTAAAGACGTATTCCAATACCAATCCAACTTGTAAGAGATGCAATTGCGAAATCAAAAGTAGTTGGTAGATTTGGAGCATAAAGTTACAACACAAAAGCTCAAATTGATGAAGTCAAGGCGAAAACACGAGAACTTAAAATGCAGAATCAAACAATAATTAAAATGATTGAGCAAGTAGCCCGATAGAATGATATACAGTACATATACACATTGTGATACCTACATGTAACCATCACCAGTTATGTAGTCGTACCTGACATCCCGCTTGAGTTAGAACGACCTCTCGCGGAGCATGATCCTGAAGTGCGTGCTGCAAGAGAACCTTCTCAACCTCATGGACCATAAATTTGAAGGTGTATATGTTTTATTAACATCTTTTGTAATTTCTATTTTTGTACTTATGTAATTTGTTTCGCTTTTATTTATGTCTTTGCCAATATAAGTAGGAAATTTTGATGCCCTTATTACGCATTTAGTTTTCCTTGTTGCAAGCTTATCTCCCTGTGTTCAAGTAATTTAATTTCTTTTCGCGTCGCAATGATAACTTCAATGATATAAGTATGCAATTAAGTTTCATTTGTTACTTAAGCATTTAACTTGCTGAGAAAACCTACTTAGGAAATGTTTCTAGATAGTTCACTAGGCGAGCAAGCTATACCTCAAACTTCTTTTGTAAGTCAATACCCATTTATATCCCACAGGTTTGACACTTTCTGGTGTTTAGACTACTAGTTCGAAAACCTGATGTTTTGAAAGTGAGTTTAATTCTGCTTCAATTGCTTCTTTCAGCCACAAAGACCAATGTCTATTGACATTCATTAATAGATTTTGGTTCAAAATCCTTATTTTCAGATATAATATCAAGAGCAACATTATATGCAAAAATGTTGTTAACAACTACATTAGTTCGGTTCCATCTTTTTTCTTGTAATGACATAGTTTATCGAGATCTCATTATTATCCTCCATTATTTTATCTTTAACATTTCTGTCAGAAGTCAAATTTTGGATTTCTTTTGGAACATCCACATCCTTAATTGAGTTATTGACTCGATTACTTTTTCAAAGATTTTTATCTTTGGAACCTACTAGTCTACCATGCTTCTGGTGTGTTCAGATTCATTAATGACAACATGTTGCGTAGGGATATCAACCTTTGATGGGACATTTGCAGCTGCTATATGTGATTTAGTTACTTTCTTTGTATCTGCAAATACATCTAGTAACTGATTTGCTATATTTTGCAAATGAATTATTTTATGAACTTCAAATTCACATTGATCTGTACGAGGATCTAAATGAGACAATAATGATACGTTCTATGTAACTTATTTTTCCAACTTCTTAATTCCTTCCCTTAATGTTGGAAAATTTGTATCATTAAAATGACAATCAGCAAATCGTGTACATCACCCGTTAGGGGTTCAAGATATTTAATAATTGATGGAGAATGAAATCCAACATATATTCCTAGCCTCCTTTGAGGACCCATCTTAGTACATTTGGTGGAGCAATTGGAATACATACTGCACATCCAAAAATTCTCAGATGAGAAACATTTGACTCATGGTCGTACGCTAATTATAATGGCGAGTACTTGTGATAAGTTGCTGGCCTAATACGCAAGTGACGCAACATGCCAAATAATATGTTTCCATACATATGAAAGGAGTTTAGCTTTCATAAGCAAGGGTGTAGCAATTAATTGCAAACGTTTTATAAATGATTCTGCTAAACCATTTTGTGTACGAACATGAGCTACAAGATGTTCAATACTTATCCCAATAGACATACAATAATTATCAAATATTTAGAACGTAAATTCACCAACATTATTAATTTGAATGTTATTAATTGTATGATTAGGAAATTGTGCTGTTAACTTAATTATTTGAGCAAATAATTTTGCAAATGCAAGATTTCGACTTGATAATAAGCACACATGCAACCATCTACTGAACGTGTCTATTAAGATCATAAAAATACTTAAATGGTCCACTTGGTGGGTTAATTGGTCCACAAATATCATCATGAATTCGTACAAAAAATGTAGGTGATTCGATTCTCACTTTAGTTGGTGATGGTCTAATTATTAATTTGCCTTGAGAGTAAGCATTACATGATAATTCATTATATTAAAGAATTGTCTTATTCTTCAATGGATGTGTATGTGAATTTTCAATAATTTTTCTCATCATTATGGATCATGGATGATCCAATCGATTGTGCCAAATTGCAAATATGTGTGGATTCATGAACTTTAGGTTTATTATTGCATGTTTCAATTACTTGTATATGAGTATAATATAATCCAGAAGATAAAAGCAGACAACCTTTCTAATATACGTTTTTATTTGAGACAATAGATATAATATAAAGATACTTTATTCCATTATTTCTATCAATCTCACTATGATAACCCTTGTAACATAGATCTTTAAAACTCAATAGATTTCTCTTTGATTGACTAGAGAACAATGCATTATCAGTTGCAAATTTTGTTCAATTATGTAAAATAATATTTTCTTTTCTAAATCCTTCAATTAGGTTTGCAGAACCCGATATTGTATTGACTTTTGCTTCCAGTATTGTTAATTTGGAAAGATATTTTTTACTTGTCAGTATTGTGTGCGTAGTTGCATTGTCTGTCAATCATATAACTTCATTGCTTATTTTTAAGTTATTCAACATAAGAAAATTATTCATGCTTCTTCATTAAACAAAATAATTACAATCAGAAAAATAAACTTATAATATATATAAAAATGAGGGTAAAAAAAAAAACAACATTAATTATTAATTCATAAATAAAGCACATCAAATATGCCAATTTCTTCTGGAGGTTCAAAATTTTACCGCATCCAAATTTGTCATACTAGATGGGCCAAATGTTTTATCAATTTGATATTTAGATGATTATAACAACCAACCATGAAAAATAATTACTTCTTATAACAATTGTCAAATTCACAACATTCACTTTAGGGAATGTGATTGTTCCAGTTGGTCAAGATCGATTATTTTCGTCTACCACTATTAAAATTTACAACATTCACTTCAGGGAAATGTTGTTTCTTTAGTCTACTGATGTTTATGACTTTTCAACCAATAACTCATTATCTCATTCAACCATGAGAAGAAATTAAGGTAAGTACATAATATTCTTCAAAATATTTCTCTTGACATTGCTACTGCAGGAGTATATCCAAAATCTAAAATAATTGCTTTCTGATGATCATATTCTTAATGACATTTCATTGTATCAAACTTTCATGATAAATAATTATTACTATTAGAATCAAATAATATAAATTTAATATATATCAAACATACAAAATAATATTTATTTTATTAATTATAATGAATAGGAAAAAATCAACATACTGTTAGGACGACCAGAGGAGACGACCTACCTTGATAGAGGAGATAACTGAAGCTCGTGCTGATAATGTGTTGTAAAAATGAGACACAACCGGAATACGAAAACAAAAAAAAGATATAATATCAAAACAATATAATAAAATATATAATATAAATAAATAAATAAATAAGAAATTAAAGAAATTAGAAAATCTTAAAATAATTAAGAAATTTGAAAATTTCAAATTTCTCAACTTTTTCCCATTTATTTAGATTTCTCTCCAATCCGTGTGCTTTTTATAACTCCACCCCAAATGACACTGTTATAGTCAATTTGGCAAATAGAATGTGACATTACATGTCAATTTATTTGGTTGACACATCATTTAGAGACTATGTTTGGTTGACACATGGTGAACAATGGATAATGGAATGGGTATTTTAGTATTTATAATATTTTTTAATTTTATTATTTATATATTATATTTTATTATTTTATATTGTTTTAATATTAAATTTTCTGGATTTATGTATTTCCATATTGTACCTCTTTCGCAAATTGTTTGAAATAAAGTTTAAAATTACAAAGAAACGTTACTAATAATTTTATAGATTATGGCTAGACAGAGAAGAGTTTATTAAAAAAAAAAAAAAGATGATTAGGATTATGATTTTGTGGAGGATTTCTCACTCCAAATAAATAAAGATTATGTGGAGGATTTCATTTTTTTTAAATTAAAAGATGATTATGATGAAATTAGAAAAAAAAAAGAAAAAGAAAATAGAGATGACTTTGTTTTTTTTTTTTTTTTTTTTTTTTTTTATTAAAATGAAAGTTTGAAAATTCTTAGATACATTTGTAGATATATGGATTTTTGTGCATCCCTTCTTATCGCTCAGGTAAAGAAAATAATTAAAATATTTAAAAAACGGAATTGGGTAGATGGGTTGGGTGATACTCGGATGCACCACGTGCGTCTCACGTGAAATTCTCATGTTCTAAAATCCCCTCTTCTTTCTTCCGATTGTATTTCACTCTCAAGATTAACTGACTGGAAAACGAAAATCCAGTGATTATGAAAACAGAAATGGCTCTGAAAACAAACTCTTCTCTATGCTCTGTTCCAATTCTGTTTCTCCTCGCCCTTCTCTTAACCCTATTCTTCTCCATTTTCCTTCTCTTCACTTCATCTTCCAACCCCATTTCCTCTTCTTCTTCTTTATCTCTCTTCAATCCAAACAGCTCTCCTTCTTCACACCAATCCATCAAAGTCTACATTGCAGACCTTCCGAGATCCCTCAACTATGGACTTCTGGATCAATATTGGGCCATCCAGTCCGATTCCAGGCTCGGGAGCGATGCAGATCGTGAAATTAGATCGACCCAGATGAAGAAACACCTCCAATTCCCTCCATATCCGGAGAATCCGTTGATCAAGCAGTACAGTGCGGAGTATTGGATTTTGGGGGATCTAATGACGCCACAGGAGCAGAGAGATGGATCTTTTGCCCAGAGGGTTTTCGTAGCTGAGGAAGCCGATGTAGTTTTTGTGCCATTTTTCGCGACCATGAGTGCTGAAATGCAGTTGGGAGTGGCGAAGGGGGCGTTCAGGAAGAAGGTGGGTAATGAGGATTATGAGCGTCAGAGGAATGTGATGGATTTTCTTAAGAGTACTGATGCTTGGAAGAAGTCTGGTGGGAGAGATCATGTTTTTGTTCTCACTGGTAAGTTTCTCTTCTTATCTCTAACTCTAAAATTTAGCAATTGAATTGCTGTGTGTGTGTGAGAGATAGAGGGGAGGTTCGATGAGAATGATTCAGCTTGCATTTGTTGTTAAAACTTGATTGAAATCTATCATGCTGACTCTGATTAGATCTTACTGTTAGAAATTTAATAAAGTGAAAAACATGAGAGTGGAGGAAATGGAACTGGTCCAGTTTCATTTGTAGGATTCTCTAGTTTTTTATTTGTTCATTGGTCTTTTATTGTGGTTGATCAGGTTGTCTATTTTGTTAGTAGCTTAAATTTGTCTATAAAATGGAGAATTTGATGAACTATTGAGGTGGTCCTTCATTGAGCTGAAGAAGACTTTTTCATTTGCAATTGGAATATTGTATCATTAGTAGAAATGATTTATTCTTTGTAGCAAGCATGAGTTCTTTTTCAGGTGGGAGGAAACTGATGGAGTGTAATTAGTAGTAATTTTGTAATTTTAGCAGTTCTCTAATCACTTCTAGTTTCATGAAAGTTGGAGTTTGTTTGGTTAATAGGTTAAAATCCTCAATAAATTGAGAGGATTAATCATTTTCCTTAGCGACTTTTACAATAAACACCTTTTTGTTAAGACTTCGAGATATCCCTCCTTGATGCTATCAAGACGTCAAGGACTAATACTGTTGTGTGCTTTAGCAGTTTTTGATTTAGTCCTCTGGATTGCCAGGTAATGTTAAAACTTGAAGCATTCTTTGACAGACCCAGTTGCGATGTGGCATGTCAAAGCCGAGATAGCTCCAGCTGTTCTGCTTGTGGTAGATTTTGGCGGTTGGTTTAGGCTCGACACAAAGTCCTCTAATGGTTCCTCACCAGATATGATTCAGCACACTCAAGTTTCGGTACTTAAGGATGTGATTGTGCCATATACCCATTTACTACCTAGGCTGCACTTATCAGCAAACAAGAAGCGTCAGACCTTACTTTATTTCAAAGGGGCGAAACATAGGCATCGGGTTAGTATTAAGTATCTTATTTCAATCAGTATGCTACATGTCCGTTTGCTCAAGCCAACTTAAGCTCTCATAATCTCCTATTCTATCAACTGGAGATTTGCCGTGAATTCATTTGAAATTTAGTCTAGATAATCTGTAAACGGCATCAGGATGGTCTATAATTTTAAGGGGCCCCCTCCATTCTCATATCCATATATTTTTCGGGGTGTAATGTCAAATCATGATAGCCATTCCTTTGAATTTTTTGATGGTTAGATAGTTTTTCTTTGTGCGATCAGTCCAAATGTAAGTTGTTTGAATGATCCCAGTGGATAGAAAAAAATGTTTTAAAACACCACTTTTGGTCCTTGAACTTTTGTGGAAGTAACAATTTAGTCCCTGGAACTTTTTAATTTGAAACAATTTTGTTCTAGTATCTTCACAATTTAATAATTTAATCCTTAGGCATAAATAAGTATCAATTTAGTCCCTATACTTTACCATTTATAACAATTCTGTTCTCGTCATGTATTATTAACATTTAATTAAATTTCTTAGACATGTAGATATGAATTGGGATCAAATTTGTTTATAAACCATAAATAATAAGCCATAATGTAATAAAAATTAACACTTAACCTTGATAAGATTTACATGGTGGGGACTAAATTGCTACAAATTTGAAAGTAAAGGGACTAAATCATTAAAAACTAAAGTTAAAAGACTAGATTGTTACTTGAACTTTAAGGCCAAGAGCTTTTTTATGTAAAACAAACATTTCATCTTCTTATTTTATGCTATTGTATATTGTAATGCTGAATTCTGCTTCAGAAACGACAGTTTATCCTTTTAAGCTTCCACCGTATACTCAAACATGATAGTTTGAGTATATAATTCCAGCTTAAAACTTGGGAAGGATGTTTCCTCTTAGGGATACAAGTAGAAGAGTTTTCGTATTGAGTTTGTTCCAATGATATGGATTTATTACACATTGGTGCACGCAGTCATGCTCATATGAACTGTGATAGCTTAAACCATATAGTTAGTGACTTAAGTTTGATTCTGATTGAGCCAAGTACTGGAAACTGTAATAATTTTAAAAGTGAGTCTTCGTTTGAGCATGTTCTTAATGGATAGTTCCCGATGTTTCTGATAAGGTGTTATGAATCATTCATGGAATTACTTAGGGCTCGGTTATCATTCGGTGTTCAAGTTAGTATTGGAGAAATCTTGGTACTATGCTCGAGTAGTTTTTTCAGAAACTATGTCCAAGAGCCTCACAAATATTAAAATTGTTACACTATTTGTTTATTCTCAATCTCATGAAGTCAAATGGAGAATAACTGCAATCCTTAAAAACTACTGAATTTAAACTTGTCTTTCTTATATTTTCTGTTCTGAAGTACAGACAAACAATTCTTGAAAACCGGTTACTTCCAATTTCAGCGTGTGTTAAATTAACTGCTTCAGCTACTTAAGTTGTTCTGATGCTGATTCTTTCTACTTATTTTCATATAAAAGGGAGGATTAGTCAGGGAGAAACTCTGGGACTTGCTGATTAATGAGCCTGATGTTATAATGGAAGAAGGGTTCCCAAATGCCACAGGTAAGGAGCAATCCATCAAGGGTATGAGATCTTCAGAGTTTTGCTTGCACCCAGCTGGGGATACCCCTACATCGTGCCGCCTTTTTGACGCCATCCAAAGTCTATGTATACCCGTTGTTGTGAGTGACAATATCGAGCTTCCATTTGAAGACATGGTGGATTACTCAGAATTCTCTGTTTTTGTAGCTGTAAATGATGCATTGAAACCAAACTGGCTTGTGAAGCACCTTAGAACCATTCCAGAAGAACAGAGGAAAAGATTTCGGCTATATATGGCTCGGGTTCAACCTGTTTTTGAATACGAAAATGGCCATCCGGGTGGTATTGGACCAGTTCCTCCAGATGGTGCTGTAAATCACATATGGAGAAAAGTGCGCCAAAAGTTGCCTATGATAAAAGAAGCCATTTCTAGGGAGAGAAGAAAACCAAAGGGTGTGACTGTTCCTCTTCGCTGCCATTGTACTTAATTTCATTCGCTGCCATTTCAAGTTTGTAGTTTTGA